>NC_060185.1:79207980-79507980 GCF_021184085.1 Oncorhynchus gorbuscha
CCGTGAAAGAGGACTGTCTGAAAGACAGACTGTATTAACACTAATCTAGCTGGAGCACCTTGAAAAATTGGTCTGACTTTCATTTGCCACGACAAGCTCCCTCTTGTGATCTCCCTGAAAGACAAAGGTGCCCGGCAAATAGATTACATATCGTCTTTAATGCCCTGCCTTTTATTGTGGCACAGTACAAACGGAGCAGTAAATCCACTGAACCTTCAAACACTCTTTTTTAACGATAGAAACAGATGTGTTACTTCATGCAGGATACAGTCTAGTTTCATTTCATTCCTTACAACTATGTAATAATGAAGTATCAATGAAAGGTTAAAAGGCATAAAGGTGCAAGGCCACTGCATAGAAAAGTAAGTGGCAACCTTCTTAATCTTAAAACAATATTAATGAATGTAATTAACTTGAGACTGAGTGGATATTGTGGGTTTTGACATTGTCTCGTGAACAATAACATCTAACAAGCTTACAGATAAGTAGATACGGCTTAGTTTTTAAGAAGATAGTGTTGAAGATGCATAGTTCACATCTAATAGGATAAGCAGATATTGTTCAGGGATTAAGACTATCTCTCCAGAGATCTATTAGGATCTAAATCCTCCTGGCTCTCCTATTAATCATTATCTGACCTGTGTTACAATATTATACGCACTGATATCACCAACTCTGAGCACACAATAGCTTCCCCAATCCACACACACACACCACAAACAGCACATACAAGCCCAATACACACCAATGATGCCTTAACCCACCACTCTGTGGCTAGGTCACTCAAAGAGCCATTAATAGTGAGTTTTGCAGGAGACCCAGCAGGTAACCACTGGATTGCAGACCCTGTGTACCCGGCCCAGCAGACCATTCCATCGCCCAACGTGGGATAATAACAAACAAGGTAGGAACAGATGCTTAACCTGTACATCCACAGGGGTAATTCATATACAGTCTAATGGATAAAGTGACATTAAAGAACATGGAGGGGCAAAATCAAACAGAAAAACTATGGATAATAGGCTGTGTTTTTACAGGCAGCACAATTATTGGAAAAATATCTGATCTGATTGGTCAAAAGAATTGTGCTTCCTTAGGTAAGGTAAATAGGCCCCTTTGAATGAACTGTCAACATTAATACGCATATTAATTGTTAATGATAGAAATTAAGATACACCCGATTTTTGAATATATATTATTTTTTAAATAGCTATATAGCAAATTGAGGTGAGAGCATTGGAAATGCTTTTTGCAGTTGATCTACTTCTGTTCTGTGGGTGGCACTGTGTGCTCCTTTCCAAGGATTGGTCCTGGCCTCTCGGGGGGCCTAGGGTTTGGAAGGTGACGTGGGTTGCCTGTCGGTCCCTGGGATGACAATCCAATTTGGGATGGGGAGGGGCTTTTAGCGGGTGGAAGAGTGGAGAACAATTAGTAGGTAACTTAGTAGCAATACAAATATCAAGCTATACAGACAATCAATCACTATGATACTTTTTAATGGTAAAATTACAAACATATATTATGATGAATAGATTTGAAACTTGTATCTCATTATGGTAATTGTTGAAATAAGTATAGCCAGTTATAAGTGTAATAGCTTAGCAGATCATTAAAAAAAATAACAATATTTACCTGGCTAAAAGATAAGGAATATAATATCTATTGTTTACAGGAAACTCATTCAACAATTTTAGTTGAACTTGTGTGGAAAAAGGACTGGGGAAATATACTTCTCCCATGGCCAAAGAAACTGAAAAGGGGTGATGCTATTCATTAACAGTAATTTTGATGGATGATTTTAAACATGTTATTGGACCATAAACATATATTGCTCATGAACTTTTACGGACCAAATAATGATAATCCACGTTTCTTTGAAAATACAGTATCAGTCAAAAGTTTGGACACACTTATTCATTCCAGGGTTTTCCTATAATAACAAATGGTGTTTGTTCTTCTACATCATAGAATAATAGTGAAGACATCAAAACTATGAAATAACACATATGGAATCATATAGTAACCAAACAAGTGTTAAACAAATCAAAATATATTTTATATCCTTCAAAGTAGCCACCCTTTGCCTTGATGACAGCTTTGGACACTTTGGGATGAGATGGACTGCAGAGTGAAGGAAAACCATCCAACAAGTGCTCAGCATATGTGGAAACTCCTTCATGACTGTTTGAAAAGCATTCCAGGTGAAGCTGGTTGAGAGAATGCCAAGAGTGTGCAAAGCTGTCATCAAGGCAAAGGGTGGCTACTTTGAAGACTCTTAAATATAAAATATATTTTGATTAGTGTAACACTTTTCTGGTTACTACATGATTCCATATGTGTTATTTCATAGTTTTGATGCCTTCACTATTATTCTACAATGTATAAAATATTTTTTTAAATTGCAGGTGTTTCCAACATTTTGACTTGTCTGCATCTCTTCTAATCCCCCATATATATACACTGCTCAAAAAATAATGGGAACACTTAAACAACATAATGTAACTCCAAGTCAATCACACTTCTGTGAAATCAAACTGTCCACATAAGAAGCAACACTGATTGACAATAAATTTCACATGCTGTTGTGTAAATGGAATAGAGAACAGGTGGAAATTATAGGCAATTAGCAAGACACCCCCCAATAAAGGAGTGGTTCTGCAGGTGGTGACCACAGACCACTTCTCAGTTCCTATTCTCCCTGGCTGATGTTTTGGTCACTTTTGAATGCTGGCGGTGCTTTCTACAACCCACACAAGTGGCTCAGGTAGTGCAGCTCATCCAGGATGGCACATCAATGCGAGCTGTGGCAAGAATGTTTGCTGTGTCTGTCAGCGTAGTGTCCAGAGCATGGAGGCACTACCAAGAGACAGGCCAGTACATCAGGAGACGTGGAGGAGGCCATAGGAGGGCAACAACCCAGCAGCAGGACCGCTACCTCCGCCTTTGTGCAAGGAGGAGCACTGCCAGAGCCCTGCAAAATGATCTCCAGCAGGCCACAAATGTGCATGTGTCTGCTC
Source organism: Oncorhynchus gorbuscha (assembly GCF_021184085.1). NCBI lineage: Eukaryota > Metazoa > Chordata > Actinopteri > Salmoniformes > Salmonidae > Oncorhynchus > Oncorhynchus gorbuscha. Next base: position 79,210,998 of record NC_060185.1, read on the forward strand.
AAAGGGTCAGAAACAGACTCCATGAGGGTGGTATGAGGGCCCGACGTCCACAGGTGGGGGTTGTGCTTACAGCCCAACACCGTGCAGGACATTTGGCATTTGCCGGAGAACACCAATATTGGCAAATTCGCCACTGACGCCCTGTGCTCTTCACAGATGAAAGCAGGTTCACACTGAGCACATGTGACAGATGTGACAGAGTCTGGAGACCCCGTGGAGAACATTCTGCTGCCTGCAACATCCTCCAGCATGACTGGTTTGGCGGTGGGTCAGTCATGGTGTGGGGTGGCATTTCTTTGGGGGGCCGCACAGTCCTTCATGTGCTCGCCAGAGGTAGCCTGACTGCCATTAGGTACCGAGATGAGATCCTCAGACCCCTTATGAGACCATATGCTGGTGCGGTTGGCCCGGGGTTCCTCCTAATGCAAGACAATGCTAGACCTCATGTGGCTGGAGTGTGTCAGCAGTTCCTGCAAGAGGAAGGCATTGATGCTATGGACTGGCCAGCCCGTTCCCCAGACCTGAATCCAATTGAGCACATCTGGGACATCATGTCTCGCTCCATCCACCAATGCCATGTTGCACCACAGACTGTCCAGGAGTTGGCGGATGCTTTAGTCCAGATCTGGCAGGAGATCCCTCAGGAGACCATCCACCACCTCATCAGGAGCATGCCCAGGCGTTTTAGGGAGGCCATACAGGCACGTGTAGAACACACACACTACTGAGCCTCATTTTGACTTGTTTTAAGGACATTGGATCCTCGGTAGTCTGGTTTTCCACTTTAATTTTGAGTGTGACTCCAAATCCAGACCTCCATGGGTTGATAAATTTGATTTCCATTGATAATTTTTGTGTGATTTTGTTGTAAGCACATTCAACTATGTAAAGAAAAAAGTAGTTAAACAGAATATTTCATTCATTCAGATCTAGGATGTGTTATTTTAGTTTTCCCTTTATTTTTTTGAGCAGTGTGTATATATATATACACAGTATATCACAACAGTGAGTACACCCTTCACATTTTTGTAAATATTTGAGTATATCTTGTCATGTGACAACACTGAAGAAATGACACTTTGCTACAATGTAAAGTAGTGAGTGTACAGCTTGTATAACAGTGTAAATTTGCTGTCCCCTCAAAATAATGTCTAAACCGCTGGCAACAAAAGTGAGTACACCCCTAAGTGAAAATGTCCAAATTGGGCCCAAAGTGTCAATATTTTGTGTGGCCACCATCATTTCCAGCACTGCCTTAGCCCTCTTGGGCATGGAGTTCACCAGAGCTTCACAGGTTGCCACTGGAGTCATCTTCCACTCCTCCATGACAACATCATGGAGTTGGTGGATGTTATAGACCTTGCATTCCACCACAGTCCATTTGAGGATGCCCCACAGATGCTCAATAGGGTTTAGGTCTGGAGACATGCTTGGCCAGTCCATCACCTTTACCCTCAGCTTCTTTAGCAAGGCAGTGGCCGTCTTGGAGGTGTGTTTGGGGTCGTTATCATGTTGGAATACTGCCCTGCGGCCCAGTCTCCGAAGGGAGGGGATCATGCTGCTTCAGTATGTCACAGTACATGTTGGCATTCATGGTTCCCTCAATAAACTGTAGCTCCCCAGTGCCGGCAGCACTCATGCAGCCCCAGACCATGACACTCCTACCACCAAGCTTGACTGTAGGCAAGACACACTTGTCTTTGTACTCCTCACCTGGTTGCCGCCACACACGCTTGACACCATCTGAACCAAATAAGTTTATCTTGGTCTCATCAGACCAATGGACATGGTTCCAGTAATCCATGTCCTTAGGCTGCTTGTCTTCAGCAAACTGTTTGCGGGCTTTCTTGTACATCATCTTTAAAAGAGGCTTCCTTCTGGGAAGACAGCCATGCAGACCAATTTGATGCAGTGTACGGCGTAAGGTCTGAGCACTGACAGGCTGACCCCCCCCACCCCTTCAACCTCTGCCGCAATGCTGGCAGCACTCATACGTCTATTTCCCAAAGACAACATCTGGATATGACGCTGAGCACATGCATTCAACTTCTTTGGTCGACCATGGCGAGGCCTGTTCTGAGTGGAACCTGTCCAGTTAAACCACTGTATGGTCTTGGCCACCGTGCTGCAGCTCAGTTTCAGGGTCTTGGCAATCTTCTTATAGCCCAGGCCATCTTTATGTAGAGCAACAATTCATTTTTTCACATCCTCAGAGAGTTCTTTGCCATGAGGTGCCATGTTGAACTTTCAGTGACCAGTCAGTATGAGGGAGTGTGAGAGCAATGACACCAAATGTAACACACCTGCTCCCCATTCACACCTGAGACCTTGTAACACTAACAAATCACATGACACCGGGGAGGGAAAATGGCTAATTGGGCCATTTTCACTTAGGGGTGTACTCACTTTTGTTGCCAGCGGTTTAGACATTAATGGCTGTGTGTTGAGTTATTTTGAGGGGACAGCAAATTTACACTGTTATACAAGCTGTACACTCACTACTTTACATTGTAGCAAAGTGTCATTTCTTCAGTGTTGTCACATGAAAAGATATACTCAAATATTTACAAAAATGTGAGGGGTGTACTCACTTTTGTGATATACTATATATATTATATCCCCCATATATATATACATATTGATTTGCAAAAAAGACATGGGGGATTAGAAGAGATGCAGACAAGTCGAAATGCTGGACACACCTGCAATTTAAAAAAAAATATTTTCTACATTGTAGAATAATAGTGAAGGCATCAAAACTATGAAAAAATACGACAATTACATTTATGGAAGCTACAATCTATTTGCAAAATATGTGAAGCTGATCTAACCCCCCCACCTTCAAATGTTGGTTGTTTAGAACCCAGTGGCTGATCTGTCATCCACTACCACCAAGATCCTATAAATTACAATATTATATATAGTTTCAAGTTTTTTAGAATATGTAATTTATGCTATGCATAAACACTGACGTGTGATGGTATGAACCAATCTGTCCAAAGCACATCATTACCTCTTCAGTCCAAATAGGATCATTTCTAATAGATCATGGTCTTGAGACATTCACCAGTGTTGGGATTTAATTACAAACCCAGACAGTGATTTTGAGGAGAGCCGTAGGGGTAGATCTGAGACTTTGCACAGAGAAAACCAATCAACTTTGTAAAGAATCTATTAAGAAGCCCATGGTTGTGTCCCAATGGCACCTTATTCCCTTTATAGTGCACTACTTCTTTACCATTATTTCATCTCTGCTCATGCAGTAGTAGCCAGACAACCATGTAACACTATCTCTGTAGCCTGTGATCATTGGCTTACCACAGCTGCAGAGTGGTCTGACGAAATCACTATTTCAGTAGTTCTTCAAAGTAGATAAGGCATACTTTCAAGACTGCTACAACTATCAATCGGGTAGTAGAGCTATACTTCCCTAACGGTCTCTATCCCTCAGTCTGTGTTGTGTACGTTCCTCTCTCATGCGGTCTGTGTGCAGAGCCGGGAAGAATAGGTGCAATGGATTCTGGTCATTGTAGTTAATTACATTTTCTGCGCTGAGCTAGGTTGAATATTTGCTCCCTACAGCTTCCCACAGTTCGTTCTTGATTTGATGTCTCTCTTGCTTGATATTATTTCTCTCTAGAGTAAAATAAAAAATAATACATCTAGGTAATTGAATGGCATGGGTAGCTGTCACTACAGAGTGAATAGAACTGAAATCTCGAGACTCCATTGGAGCCTAGATGTTGTGCTGTTGAAACTCTGACCCAGACAGTCTGAGAGACAAGAGTTACTCTAAAAAGACATAGCAGGAAGAAGGTATAGGCTCTAAAGCAAAAGTGTATCGTACCCCCCAAAAAAGTCCCTGTTAGACGCTGCCTAATTTCATCAAAGTGGAACATGCCTGGCTACTATGCTCTTAGATAGAAAGGTGCTATCTAGAACCTCAAAGGGTTATTTGTCTGTCCATTTAGGAGAACCCTTTAAAGAACCCTTTTTAGTTCAAAGTAGAACCCTTTTGGATTTATGTAGAACCCTTTCCACAGAGGGTTTTCCTATGGGGACAGCCGAAGAACCCTTATGGCAAACTTTTTTTCTTAGAGTGTAGCGAAAGTGGAGCAGTCACTTCCTAACGATCAGCAGCAACAAGAAAGACAACAAAAAAAAGAGAGGGAAAAAAAAGAGGAGCTCAGGAGCAAGATAACAGAAACCTGTCGGCCCATGCCTCACTCCACACACCGCCAACAACTCTCCTCTCCACACAGAGATGTAATAAAACAGAACCCATTTAACAGAGGAGACAATTAAAATTATTAAAGTCCAGACTTTTCACACGCCGTGTCCAAAGAAAGTCCAACAGACTACATCAGGAGAAGATGACCTGGAGAACAAATAAAAAGGGAAAAATAAAGATGAAAGTGAAAAACAGACGACACAGACGGCTAGTTTACAGATCAACAACCGCAGGACGTTGGTGGCACCTTAATTGGGGATGACGGGCTCATGGTAACGGCTGGAGCGGAATCCGTGGAATGGTATCAAATACATCAAACACATGGTTTGATGCCATTCCATTTCCTCCATTTCAGGCATTATTATGAGCCGTCCTCCCTCCCCTCAGCTGCCTCTGTCAGCAATGTTGGAAAAAGTCACGTCTATTTGGTAAACATCTTGCTGTAGGTTTCGGACCAAGTGAAAAGACAAGCCCTGTGCTATGGGCATAGCTTGTGTCTGTCGAGATGTATTTATGCCAGTCCCATTTTGCAGCCTGCTCCAGATCTGTTCCACACACACTGTCTCTCATCACCTTGTCCTGAGATGAATGAGACCGCCACTGTCTTCAATCATTTTAATCACTCCATTGGAAAATGCCTCGTTCACGGCTATCATTCTGCACGGCCTCTAGGCTATTGTGCGCACAAACACCCGCACACACACACACCCGCAAACGACCCGGTTCTTTCACTCTCCGAACGCCTGAGAAATGTGAGAAACGGTTAACAGATGGCTGATGATTTGCGAAAGCGTTACTAATTTTGACTCCTCTGCCCTTTCCGAGAGCGAGCCTACTTTGGAATGTAGGTTTAGCATCTGTTTTCTAATGCCTGGCAATGGGAACACACACACACACACACACACACACACACACACACACACACACACACACACACACACACACACACACACACACACACACACACACACACACACACACACACACACACACACACACACACACACACACTGTTACTCTCAGCTAGGAGCAGCATGATGTAAACTTCATTGGAGAAACATATACTGAAAATATAACCACAACATGTAGTGTTTGTTTCCAGGTTTCATGAGCTGAACATCGGAAAAAAGTTCCATAGACACAAAAAGTGTTTTTCTCAACAAGATAATTCATCCACTTGACTGGTGTGGCATATAAAGAGGCTCATTACACAGATGCACCTTGTGCTAGGGACAATAAAAGGCCACTGAAATGTTTTGTCACACAACACAATACCACAGATGTCTCATGTTTTGATGGAGCATGCAATTGGCATGCTGACTGCAGGAATGTCCAACAGAGCTGTTGCTAGAGAATGTAATGTTAATTTCTCTACCATAAGCCGCCTCCAACGTTGTTTTAGAAATTTTGGTACGTCTAACCGGCCTCACAACCGCAGACCACGTGTACCCATGCCAGCCCAGGACCACCACATCTGGCCTCTTCACCTGCGGGATTGTCTGAGGATAATTTTTGTCTATAATAGAGCCCTTTTGTAGGGAAAAACAAATTCTGATTGGCTGGGCCTTGCTCCCCAGTGGGTGGGCTCCAAATGGGTGGGCCTCTGCCCTCCCAGGCCAACCCTTGGCTGCGCCCCTGCCCAGTCATGTGAAATCCATCGTTTAGGGTCAAATGATTTATTTAAATTGACTGATTTTCTTATATGGACTGTAACTCAGAAAAATCTTAGAAATTGTTGCATGTTGCGTTTATAATTTTGTTCATTATAGTTACTCTGGTAGAACTTTAAAAGTTAATGTTTGAACTATTTGTAGTGGCACCTTGTATGTAGGAGTAACGGTGCAGATAGATGGATTTGACCTACTTGTATGGAAGTTATGTATGGAGAGGGGTTGTGTCTCAAATGGCACCCTATTTAGTGCACTACTTTGACCAGGGCTCTGGTCATAGTAGTGCATTATATAGGGAATAGGGTGCCGTTCGGAGCGCAGGCTATGACATGACCCGGATGCGGCATATTCCAACCAAACATAAAAATAATGACATAGAATTCCCACAGCACACATATTGCAAAGTATCACCACCATACAGCATCTGCAGAGTCCTGAGGGACTGACAACAACCTGCATGGAGGTACAAGCTACTAGAATGTGGCTTTATTGAATTCTGCTGTGTGTAAGAGACGTTGCTGGCGCATCGAGTGTTGGAGTGACAGCGAGAGCCGTCATGTCTCTCTGGTCATGTCCCTGCCTCGCAGTCACACCCCTTGATGTGATATGTGTTTCGCACCTGTGTCCGCACCGTGGCGTGTGACATCAGGCCGCAGCCGGCCGGCCAGCGTCCCCTCCCTGTCAAACGCCTTGTTGAAAGCTAATTAAAGTGGGAGTTTGACAAAGCGTACAGTGTTTTTAAGGGAACCGGCACTGAGCCCTGTTTTCTAAGATGGCCGCCACTCATTGACAGGCCTGTTGGAGGTGAGAGGAACCTAGCACCATAGGTGTGTGAGAAATTAGGTGTGTGTGTTAAGAGAATGCAAGAGGGGGGGGGAAGAGGGAGAGCGAAAGACAGACAAAGAATGGGGAGAGCTAAAAAGGAGGAACAAATTAATGTAATTTCTAATACATGTACATGCTCCTCTCTTTCTCTCTCAATACCCTGGAGGTCCCCACCAATGCTCCTAGACACTAGGTTGGGAAGGGAGGGGGGAGCAGAAAGCCAGGGGGATCAACTGTAAGTCTCCATATCTAGAACGTCAATTCAAGGTCATTGTCGGCCAAGGCAGCCGCACCGCCTCACACATGCTCTGTTCCTGTCAAATGACAGGGCTTAGGCTGGCTGTCGGGTGTGTGTGTTGTTAAGGACAGCCCGTTGTGCTGTTGCTGCAAGCTGCAGCATCCGCCGCTGCAGCCTGCGGGGCCATCTCCACAGCCCGGGCAAAACCCTGCTCATCTCATGTAATCATGTTAATGGAGGAGCCTGGGTCAACACAGCACCACGAGCCCATCTGGAGGTCACAACTCTTCACCACTGCCTTTAATTGAGGGCTAATCGTCAATTAAATTCAGCCAGGAAGACTATTGCTCTGTAGATCAGCATTATAGATCACCATTGCACTATTTCAATACCGTGAATCTGTAACCAGGCTTCTGTTATAACAGAGGTTTCATTCACAATGCAGTACTAAACATAGAAACACAAACAACACCAGAGGAGAAAAGTACTCAGTGTTGCTCTGATTGTAGCTGTGATAACACTGTTGAAGGAGATCATGACCACCACCATCTATGCAAGTGAGTCTTGCCCACTCTGGAGAGATGTATTGTGCTTGGCACTGTGCACTAAGTAACTATAAGACCAGCCGCGTCGATGCCTGTGTAGAATACGATATAAAGCAATAGCAAATTCAAGGCAAGCAGTAACTGTGATTGTCCTAAACCTATCGAGCGACACGAGGGAACAGGAGCAGTTGCATTGATCACAGGCTAATGATGGAGCAGACAATTATTGCCCTAGCGTATTTATAGACCCAGGGAGAAAGGATCAGAGAGACACACTACAAGTTGCCCTCCTCTTCCTGTTTGTTTGACCAGTTCAGGTCAATCAATTTACTTAGAGTCAAAGTGTTCACAATGCAAAGGCCCTCCGAACCAAAGGGGTAGGGAAATGAGTCAGCTAGCTAACCTTCGTAAGTATTCTAAAATACCTTTGAATTAAAATAATTCATGCTTAAAGATAAGCTTGAAATGGGAGTGGTGCAACTGACTCTATAATCCTAACAATCCATAATTAAATTTCACTTTCCTAATCAACCACACAATCAAGAACTATAGCTCAGTGTTTATTAAAGTTATTGATACCGGTTTGTAATAAACCTCTCCAGAATGGTGAACTGAATGCTAAGATGACTCTCTACCCTGGGGTGAGCATCTACAACACTGTACCATGTGTTTGTGGTTTGTGACAAAACAACAAATAAGACAACTGACCTTTCCTGAGATTGATTTGAGATTGGGTGAGGTTTTGATGACGTTAAGCTCTTCCTACCACAATTCATGACGGCCAATCAAAACTGTCTAGATATCACGAATGACATAGCAAATATAGCAATAGCAAATATAGCAATAAGTCAGCTTTACCGTACAATCACGTTGATGACAAGGACTGGGACGTGGGACTTAAGGGTACCTGTGCACAACATGTCACAGGGTTAAAGAATAATACTTTTCACCTGATATACTGTGTCAGTACTGACAACTCTTGTCTTGGGGGTTGACTGACAGTGGAAAAACAACCAAACCATTTGAAATGCGTAGGCAAGAAAACAAAGGCTGTCAAAGAGAAAGAGAGCTGGTGGGGGGTGGAGGAGAGGGGGAGGAAAAAGTTATCCCTCTCCATGAGTCTGTCCTGGAGACACACCATCATGCTGACTTCCCCCACGGCGGCACACTTTGACAGGATAAGGCGGCGGGCACTGCCTCTTGTTGCCGCTTTCCTCCCTCTGCGTGATTGATGAGCCTCATTTTGCCAATTAATGGAAGACACCCCCGTTGATTACCATCAGATTGCCGTTTGTAACTGTTAGTGTTCCTGGCTGTCACAGATTCATTTTAATTAGAAAGCTCAATTTTGATCTGACATTTTTTTTTGTCATCTCTCACGTCGACTTTGATAAGCCGGGGCTCTGAACGTACTGTAACCAGTAACCTGGGTGTCGTTCAGCAGGGTTCCATTTTGGGAATGATGCAGTTAGAAAAGTCATGAAATCCTTGAATCTTCATGTCAGAGAGCAGCGTCTGTTGTAGCTACATAATACCTTTCTATCTGAATGTCTCACAACATGCCCTACTGAATGCACTTGGCTTGGCTTTGGCTCGGTTGTTTCTGCTCTTTCATAATTGCATTCATCCAAAAGCGGGGTAAGACAGGTGAAGACCAAATCCTGTCTTAGGAGTCAAGTCTGAAATCGACAAGATATCTCACAATCAATTAGTAACTTGGTGGTAATTAGTAGACTTGATTTGCATAATGAACCTCCTAATTGGTTTAAAGCATGCAAACACACTCAATAAATCTGGCTAATAGTATGCCAATGCACATATATGAATAGGCAGGAAGGGAGACGACAACCTGGAGCCATATGTGGATTGTGGAGACACTGATCCTACAGCGCTGTCAGGATCAGAGGACTGAGAGTCACGGATAGCAGAAGAACGTGAGGCTACAACTGGCTAGAACGGAGACAAGGCAGATATCAGAACGGGCTAGTATTCCCTAGACACTTTCAGCAGGAAAATAATAACAAAACATATGTGGGGAAATGTTTGGGTATTCATTTGATTTACATTTTACTGCAGGCTTTCATCTAGGCAGCTACAGGGACACGACTAATGATACACAGGGCCTTTTAATCAAGGAGCCCTCCCCTGTGCTTTGGGCCCTGCCCAGTGGTACTTATTTGCAATAAAGCACAATAAATGGCGCCGCTGGTGAATATATCGCTGTCTGCCGTGGAATAAATGTTCAGCCATCTCCTCTGTATATCACCCACCAGCGTTAAGTACACTTCCACTTCTCATTTTACACATAACCGGTGCATCAGCAGAGGTATTAGCTGGTTATCATAATTTACGGAAGTGAGTTGTAACAATGCATAATGACATGTTAAAGTTACACTGCCAATCAACGTGCCATTTGTTTATCGTCAGTTTCCTGAGACACATTCCCAGCCGTTAAACCTGGCATACATGTCAAATTCTCAACTGACGGGGTGTCATGTGCTGAAACAAACAGTAGAAAACAATGTCTCACTTCAAGAAGACAAACAATGCCAATCGAGGTTTCCCCTCCCCTTTGGCATTTGATAGAATAATTTGCCTACAATGGTGCCAATTCAATAGAGAAGGGGTACGGAATTTCATTAAACATCAAATGAAAGTGAAATTATGAGGCATGACCGTGGGTGAGTGGGAAGGCTGAGAGCGAGAGAGACAGAGAGTGAGAAAGAGATGAGTTAGTGTCTCTACAGAAGGATTAGTACTGCAGCAACAAGTGCTGAGGGGCTTTGCATCAAACCCAGGAGCCCATGACAAATGGGTCCGACTGTGCTCTGTCTATTGCCCAGCGTGAAGACCTTTTGGGGGTGGGGGGTAATGAGGTGCAGACTGGTGCTGGCTGGCTACTTGGTAATGTGTAAATACCAAATATAGTCAAGTACAAAAATACAACTTATCTAGTTCAACCCTTGACCATGTAGGACAGACATGCATTTCCAATCCCGCTCGACGACATCCAGGTGTTTGTGTGAGGCATCCTAGGACATGGTAGGGCCATACGGGATGGGATCCCTATGGAGAAGCGCCGGGCTTGCAGGTCTATCCCTCCGGGACCCCCGACTGGCAGGCAGGGAACTGAGGCTTGAACAGAGGGTATATGACAGGGGAGTCACCCAGGAGGAAGGAGAGGTTAAACCTGGGTCAGTCTACTGGAGCCTTACCCCCCACCCCTCCACCCCTTTCTCTGGCTCTGCATCCATCCCTAGGGAGCCAGAAGGCCAGGCAGCCTGTCAGCCAACTCTACTGACTAATGGACCTGCCACATCAGCCCCGGTGTCGCAGCCTAACAAGACACTGATTGGAGAATTTCTGGGGAATTCACTCGCATAATGACACGGCACATTGAGACGTCCTGGCGTCTGGGGCCGCGAAGGCAGGCAGCTAACAAGGAGACTCATCTAAGGAGTGACAAAATAGGGTTGGCTGTTGATAATAAGAGAAACATGTGTCCTCTATGTGAATGTGTCAGTTCGGTTGGAGTGGAATACACTGTGGACGTGTGTGTGTGTGTAATGTGTGATATGTGTGTGTGATATGTGATGTGTGTGTGATATGTGATGTGTGTGTGATATGTGATATGTGATATGTGATGTGTGTGTGTGTGTGTGTGTGTGTGTGTGTGTGTGTGTGTGTGTGTGTGTGTGTGTGTGTGTGTGTGTGTGTGTGTGTGTGTGTGTGTGTGTGTGTGTGTGTGTGTGTGTGTGTGTGTGTGTGTGTGTGTGTGTGTGTGTGTGTGTGTGTGTGTGTACTTCACCCATCCACCTACGGAAACTAAGAAAGTAACTTAGAAAGACTATAGAAAAACAGTTCTTAGAAAAACATCAGTATCTGAGTGAGTTTCCTATAACACAGAGATTAATTGCATTGATCCTGACAATAAGATAGTAACATTGTTTAACGGGTCTTGGTAGAACTATGAGTATGATAGCTACAGGTGATTTTTATTTAAAGTTCAAAGTGCATTTGTGATTCGTGTAGAATATACTTTATGTTCAAATGTACATTTTATCAACCCAATGTGTGGCTGAGTTCAGTTCTAAACTCTAAACCCCTCCCACCGCAAAGAATTAAGACACCGTTACATTCATTATCAATGGGAATTAATGCTGTGTTAAATACCATTCTAATCACTACAATACAAAATACAGCTGTCATCTCCCCCAATTCATGGGTGTTTATTGTTGGGTGGCATTGTTAGTCAAAATGGGATTTGAAGAAGCAGTCATCGAGCTTCCCTTCTCTCATTCAGACACGTATCCTCCACCAAGCCACACACCAATGCAATCCAAGATAATTGTTATATTAGCATTATGAAAAATCATAATACACAAAACACATGGCCTTGGATGCCATTTCCAAGTGAACATCGGTGGACGACGGCAACAATCACACGTGCAAGCTAATCCCTTTAGTGTTTCCCTGCCCCTCTTTATGACCATCATTATTAGAATGCAATTATTCTTGCCATTTTTGGCAGATGTTGTTCATTCGATCGACACTTAGTAAAGCTTTTTATATAACTTTTTGGGCGACCCGACCAAATGTACACAGAAAAGTGAGTTATAGTTATGTAATTCTCATTGAAAGCAGGTCTAAGAAGCGGTAGATCTGTTCTATATGCACTGTTTCTATGCCTCCCGTTCTTAAGTTTTGTTTTTGCTTATTTGACATTCGGTTTAGTACACCAGCTTCAAACGGCTGAAAATACAATATTTTTGGTTATGGAAAACATATTTCACAGCAGTTTAGATGGTAAAACAATTCTCGACACTATATTTGCTTGTTTTGTCACATACTATGAAATTAGACAAACTATTAGAATTTTAACAACCAGGAAATGACTAAAAGTTGCTTAATTAAAACCGTCTCTATAGTGTCTATGTTGAGACAATACTAAGTACAGACACTAGCCTACCAGTAACCGATATCCACAGAGGGGTAACGAGATATGTTTTTTTGTTTGTTATTAACTGTCATTTTTTCCCACTCTTCTAATTATTTACTTTTGGTTTCTGCTTAATTAAAAAGCTCCAGCGCTTATCTGTGCTGCAAGTATGAATTAATTGGCCACAACATTTACAGTGAATTTCATTAATAAAGGAGAGTGCTTACAGAAAGAGCACGATGGTGAGGTAAACATTGAACTGAAAATGCCACCACAATCTGTTGACCTGGTTTCCTTCTATGAGGAAGTACAAACGTCAACAAATTAGCCGGATTATAAGGGCGTATTACATTTTGGTAATGAAACACATTAGATCTAATTATCATCCATAATGGAAAAGGTATATTTGTCAAGTTTCCATCTCGACAGCGGAGCTAAATCTTTACAGGTGACTTACCCATGAGGTAATTTAATACCAGTCATCCTTTGTTTACGAATTAGTACAAATTTAAGCAACAACAACATCTTAGTTATAAAGTGAGTATAGCTCCCAGTTCATCAATAGCACTCTTAGCTATAAAAGGAAATGCATTTAGCGGTGGTATATTAGACTGTAAGTGTCAACTGTTAATAATACAGAATGACCACTGGTGTTGTCTAAAAACCCAAAGACTCATTTGGCATTGAATTTAACTGAATTACTCCATTACAATACTTTTAGTGGTTCTCTTGGTTTGAAGTGGTAAAGTCCTGAGTCCTAGGCCTGATTGCAGTACTGGATGTTAGCCCCCCCCCCCCCAAACAAACATATAACGTCCTTTCATACTGACACGCTGCTGAACAACAAAGAGTGCTACCTGCGTAAATGCATCTGTCAATGCACAAGTCATGTGGGTGGTATGACGGTGTAGCCCTGGGGCCAGGGGAGCGAGAATCTGTGTTTGTGTGTGTAAGTGTGTGTGTGGGCTGAGTCTGTCGGGGGTTACTGAGTTAACGTTACACAGTCACACAATCTGTATGGTGGTGTGTGGGCGAGCAGTTTGCTGATGTCAACGTTGTGAACAGAGAGCCCCATGGTGGCAATGAAATTGCCATTTTACTGTATCTATGTAAATTTGAATGAGATCCTGAGGTCCATTGTCTTTCCCTTCATCTGCCGCCATCACCACGTTTCAGCATGACAATGCACAGCCCCATGTCGCAAGGATCTGCACACAATTTCTGGAAGCTGAAAATGTCCCAGTTCTTCCATGGCCTGCGTACTCACCAGACATGTCACCCAATGAGCATGTTCTGTTCTGGATTGGCGTGTACGACAGTATGTTGCAGTTTCTGCCAATATCCAGCAACTTTGCACAGCCATTGAAGAGGAGTGGGACAACATTCCACAGGTCACAATCAAAAGCCTGACCAACTCCATGCGAAGTGTCGCACCGCATGAGGCAAATGGTGGTCACACCAGATACTGACTGATTTTCTGATCCACACCTCTATATTTTTATTTTAAGGTACACTACCAGTCAAAAGTTTTAGAACAACAAGGGTTTTTCTTTATTTTTAATATGTTATACATTGTAGAGTAATAGTGAAGACATCAAAACTATGAAATAACACATATCGAATCATGTACTACCCAAAAAAGTGTTATATCTAAATATATTTTATATTTGAGATTCTTTAAATAGCCCCCCTTTGTCTTGATGACAGCTTTGCACACTCCTGGCACCCTCTAAACCAGCTTCATGAGGTAGTCACCTGGAATGCATTTCAATTAACAGGTGTGCCTTCTTAAGTTCATTTGTAGAATGTCTTTCCTTCTTAATGTGTTTGAGCCAATCAGTTGTATTGTGACAAGGTAGGGAGGGTATACAGAAGATAGTCTTTTACCAAATAGGGATAAGTTCATATTATGGCAAGAACAGCGAAAGAAAGTAAGCAAAGAAAAACAACAGTCCATCATTACTTAATGTCAGTCAATACGGAACATTTCAAGAACTTTGAAAGTTTCTTCAAGTGCAGTCGCAAAAACCATCAAGCAATATGATGAAACTGGCTCTCATGAGGACCGCCAAAGGAAAGGGAGACCTAAAGTTACCTCTGGAGCAGAGGATAAGTTTATTAGAGTTACCAGCCCCAGCAATTGCAACCCAAATAAATGCTTTACAGAGTTCAAGTAACAGACATCTCAACATCAACTGTTCAGAGGAGACTGTGTGAATCAGGCCTTCATGGGAAAATTGCAGCAAAGAAACCACTGCTAAAGGACACCAATAATAAGAAGAGACTTGCTTGGGCCATGAAGCACAGGCAATGGACATTAGACCGGTGGAAAGTTGTCCTCTGGTCTGGAGTTCAAATTGGAGACTTTTGGTTCCAACTGCCGAGTCTTAGTGAGATGTGGTGTGGGTGAACGGATGAACTCTGCATGTGTATTTCCCACCGTAAAGCATGGAGGAGGAGGTGTGATGGTGTGGGGGTGCTTTGCTGGTGATATTGCCTGTGATTTATTTAGAATTCAAGGCACACTTAACTTCTTGGATATAGGGGGCACTATTTTAATTTTTGGATGAAAAACGTTCCCGTTTTAAACAAGATATTTTGTCACGAAAAGATGCTCGACTATGCATATAATTGACAGCTTTGGAAAGAAAACACTGACCTTTCCAAAACTGCAAAGATATTGTCTGTGAGTGCCACAGAACTGATGTTACAGAAAAAAAAACAGATAAAAATCCAATCAGGAAGTGCTGCATTTTTTTAAACCGCCTCATGCCAA
Organism: Oncorhynchus gorbuscha; assembly: GCF_021184085.1. Taxonomy (NCBI): domain Eukaryota; kingdom Metazoa; phylum Chordata; class Actinopteri; order Salmoniformes; family Salmonidae; genus Oncorhynchus; species Oncorhynchus gorbuscha. The sequence goes on from NC_060185.1 coordinate 79,226,222, forward strand.
TGACTCCTTATATGGCTGTGAATGGGCCACAAATGAGCTTAGGCTTTCTGTTGCTTCCCCAAGGTGTCGACAGCATTGTGACGTATTTGTAGGCATATCATTGGAAGATTGACCATAAGAGACTACATCTACCAGGTGGTCGCTTGGTGTCCTCCGTCGCAATTATTGCGTAATCTCCAGCTGCAGTATTTTTCCGTTTGCTTCTGATGAGAAGCCAACTGCCACCACTGATAGATTATCGAATAGATATGTGAAAAACACCTTGAGGATTGATTCCAAACAACGTTTGCCATGTCTCTGTCGATATTATGGAGTTCATTTTGAAAAAAGTTTGGCGTTGTAAGTGACTGCATTTTCCGGTCTTTTTCTTAGCCAAACGTGATGAACAAAACAGAGCTATTTCGGAGCTATATCTTTTTGGAAAAAATGAACATTTGCTATCTAACTAAGAGTCTCGTCATTGAAAACATCCGAAGTTCTTCAAAGGTAAATTATTTTATTTGAATGCTTTTCTTGTTTTTGTGAAAATGTTGCCTGCTGAATGCTAGGCTTAATGCTATGCTAGGCTATCAATACTCTTACACAAATGCTTGTGTAGCTTTGGTTGAAAAGCATATTTTGAACATCTGAGATGACAGTGTTGTTAACAAAAGGCTAAACTTGTGTTTGAATATATTTATTTCATTTAATTTGCGGATTTCATGAATAGGAAACATGGCATTATGGTAATGAGCTTGAGGCAATGATTACGCTCCCGGATACGGGATTGCTCCTCGCTAGAGGTTAACCAGCATGGCTACCACAGATTCCTGCAGCGATACGCCATCCCATCTGGTTTGGGTTTAGTGGGACTATCAATTGTTTTTCAACAGGACAGTGACCCAACACACCTCCAAGCTGTGTAAAGGCTATTTGACCAAGAAGGAGAGTGATAGAGTGCTGCATCAGATGACCTGACCTACACAATCCCACAACGTGAAACCAAATTGAGATGGTTTGGGATGAGTTGGACCGCAGAGTGAAGGGAAAGCAGCCAACAAGTGCTCAGAATATGTGGGAACTCCATCAAGACTGTCTGAAAAGCATTTCAGGTGAAGCTGGTTGAGAGAATGCCAAGAATGTGCAAAGATGTCATCAAGATAAAGGGTGGATATTTGAATCTATTTTGATTTGTTTAACACTTCTTTGGCTACTACATGATTCCATGTGTTATTTCATAGTTTTGATGTCTTCACTATTATTCTACAATATGTAAAAATAAAGAAAAGTCCTTGAATGAGTAGGTGTTCTAAAAATGTTGATCAGTAGTGTATATGTGACCAAACAGATGCATATATGTATTCCCAGTCATGTGAAATCCATAGATTAGGGCCAAATGATTATTTCAATTGACAGATTTCTATACATGAACTGTACTGTACCTCAGTAAGATCTTAGAAATTTTTAGCATGTTGCGTTTATATTTTTGTTCAGTTTATATAGAAAGCAGGTGCTTCCACACAAGTCTGGTTCCTGATGTAATTAAGTAATTAACATCCCATCATGCTTAGGGTCATGTATAAAATGCTGGGCAGGACATTATTTTCGCTACCATGGCTAAGCTCCCATAGGATGACAATGCCATCATCATCAAGGCACGATTGGTCACTGAATGGTTTGATAAGCATAAAAATTATGTAAATCATATGCCTTGGCCATCTCAGTCACCAGATCTCAACCCATTTGAGATTCTGGAGCCTGAGACAGCATTGTCCACCACCATCAACAAAACATCAAATTATGGATTTTTTTGTGAAATAATGTTGCTGCATCCCTCTAATTGAGTTCTAGACTTTATTTTTGCAGTTGCATCCCTCCAATACATGGTTGTAGGTATAATATGAGGGAGGTAATACATTAATTAATTCTAAAGGTAAAAAATAAAATAAAAATAAATTTGAATTATTGAGTCGAGTACTGCGGCGGGAGATCTATTAAGACAGGGGCCGCCTATCCATCAACGCTCGGTCTGGCATCTCATCGTCCCGGCGACCCACCTATCTCCCATTAACAGGCCAGTATCCACGCTATCCACAGTCCCTATAGGCTGTCCCTTCCCCAGGGTCCTATTTTGTCATATCCACCAGTCATAGATCTGTACTGGAGTCTGGGATCACCCAAGCCCCTCCAGTGAATTAGGGGCCCCCAGGGGCCAATGCCTCTATTCCCAGCCTTAGTGGGCTCTCCTAAATCTGATAGATAGAGATCACTAAACTGCTGAACAAACACCCTATTCAGTCATTTGCATACATTACAGTAATGGAAGGAGAAAAATGTTTCAATAAAGCTAAATGAAGTACCTCTTCTGGGCTGTTTGTGATGCCAACAAGTATAAGGAATGGATTCAGGCTGTCTTCTTTAGTAGATAACGACTGTAGATATGAACTGGTAAATGTAGCAGTTTGAAAGCTGACTCCGGCAAGTGAATTAATTTATTCATTATGCCTTCCGAAAGTATTGAGACCCCTTGACTTCTTCCGCATTTTGTTAGGTTATAGCCTTATTCTCATCAACCTACACTCAATAATCCATTTTGACTATGCAAAAACCGTTTTTATTTTATTTTTGCTCATAGAAAATGAATAAATACCACATTTACATAAGTATTCAGACCCTTTACTCAGTACTTTGTTTAAGCACCTTTGGCAGAAATTACAGCCTCAAGTCTTCTTGGGTATGACGCTACAAGCTTGGCACACCTGTATTTGGGGAGTTTCTCACATTCTTTTCTGCAGATCCTCTCAAGCTCTGTCAGGTTGGATGGGGAGCATTGCTGCACAGCTATTTTCAGGTCTCTCCAGAGATGTTCGATCGGGTTCAACTCCGGGACCATTGCTGAGCCACTCAAGGATATTCAGAGACTTGTCCCGAAGCCACTTCTGCGATGTATTGGCCGTGTGCTCAGGGTTGCTGTCCTGTTGGAAGGTGACCCTTCGCCCCAGTCTGAGGTCCTCAGTGCTCTGGAGCAGGTTTTCATCAAGGATCTCTGTCCTTTGCTTTGTTCATCTTTGCCTCGATCATGATTAGTCTCCAAGTCCCTACCTCTGAAAAACATCCCCACAGCATAATGCTGCCACCACCATGCCCTGGATGGATGGTGCCAGGTTCCCTCCAGATATGATGCTTGGCATTAAAATAGTTCAATCTTGGTTTCATCAGACCAGAGAATCTTGTTTCTCATGGTCAGTCTTTTGGCAAACTCCAAGTGGGCTGTCTGGTACCTTTTACTGAGGAGTGGTGTCCGTCTGGCCACTCTACCATAAAGGCCTGATTGGTGGAGTGCTGCAGAGATGGTTGTCCTTCTGGAAGGTTCCCCCATCGCCACAAAGGAACTCTGGAGCTTCTCCCCTGATTGTTCAGTTTGGCCGGGCTGCCAGCTCTCGGAACAGTCTTGGTGATTCCAAACTTCTTCTATTTAAGAATGATGGACGACCACTGTGCTCTTGGGAACCTTCAATGCCGCAGACATTTTCTGGTACCCTTTCCCAGATCTCTGCTTCAACACAATCCTGTCTTGGAGCTCTACAGACAATTCCTTCGACCTCATGGCTTGGTTTTTCCTCTGACATGCACTGCCAACTGTGGGACCTTATATAGATTGTTGTGTGCCTTTCCAAATCATGTCCAATCAATTTAATTTATCACAGGTGGACTCCAATCAAGTTGTAGAAACATCAAGGATGATCAATGGAAACCTGAGCTCATTTCTGTTTTTTATTTTTTTAATACAGTTTAAAAAAAATGTTGAAAAAAATGTTTTAGCTTTGTCATTGTGGGATATTGTGTGTTGATTGTTGAGTAAAAAAAAAAGTGAATCCATTTTAGAATAAGGCTGTAACGTGAAAAAAATCAAGGGGTCTGAATACTTTCCGAAGGCACTACATATATAGACATTCTAATTGAAATTGCAAGAAGTCGAATTGAGTTCTAGCTCATAAAAGGCATCACCAAGCCATCTTCAATTAATTAGAAACATTTAACATAATTGTATTCATTATAAAAACCTGAAGAGGTAATAAAAGTTGTGTTGTTTTAAGACATTTATTGTTACCTTTTAAAACCTACCTAGGAAACAAATAGTCTGGCTGACGTGCAACCCACGTGACTACACAGTGAGCTGTGCATCAAGGACGTAGAGAGACTGGTGTAAGCAAGACTAGGCAACACCTGCAAGTCTTCAAAAAAAGGCCAAAGAGACTCTGTCAAACACACACAATACCCAATGTGTTGTTGTTTGGATCCCAGATTGCCCCTATAATAAGGGAGGCATCAGAAACGCTCCAGTGTAGATATCAAAACAAGGCCAGCCGCTTTGGGGGATTGTAGCAGAACCCGAAACCTGATGGTGTTCTCTTAATTTAAACAGAACTAAGTACTGCTGTACACTGTGTTTACCATTCACTGCTCACTCGCACGCACACACACACACACACACACACACACACACACACACACACACACACACACACACACACACACACACACACACACACACACACACACACACACACACACACACACACACACACACACACACACACACACACACACACACACACACACACACACACTTCCTCATACATCAATGTGCTCTACAGTGAAAACTTTTTACAGGGTTGCTCAACCATCAAATGCATGACTTTAGCTGCTGCTTTTGTTGTTGTTGTTTCATCTGTCATGTTTCCAGGCATCAGCATCCTTTAATCCCAGTAGGAAGTTTAAAAAGGTATGTCAGACTTATCTTTACAAAAGGAAATGTCAAACCAAAAACATATGGCAGGGAATATTTCAAACTGTCAGTTTCACACACCCTAAACTGTGTTACACCGATTATGGTTATCTAAGCCAAAGGCAAAATAAAATATAGCACTAAAAACCTGGGAAAATCAAGCATTGTCTCTTTCATCTCTTTATCTAATATATTTTCACTTCCCTCTGTTACCTTTGGGCACAACTATAGTTCTGATACATGCACGCACGCACACACACACTCTACACACCACACATTATTATTATTTAGTTGTACTGTTTTGTGTGTGTCTCTAATATTATATACACTATGTCTGTAATGTCTATGTTAATGTTTAAAATGTATGTAAATTGTCAAGTGTTCTTGTCTGTAATGTCTTCTTCGTTATGTGTCGGACCCAAGGAAGACTCGCTGTCGCTAAATCATAAATCATAATCAAAAGAGCACAGGAAAATAATGTTCTGCTTGTGAAAGCTTTTCACAATGCTACTGGTCATGTTAAGGTTCATAGAGAAAAGAAGATAGGTTGATTCAAGGCAAAACCAACTTACATCCTTTCACAGTTCAACATCATCAATCAATCAAATGTATTCATAAAGCCAAAAGTGCTTATAAAGAAACCCTGCCTAAAACCCAAAACAGCAAGCAATGCAGCTGTAGAAGCACGAATGGTACGGGAAAAGCGGAAGGGGCGTGAATCATTCAACACATCTGGAGAAGTGTGTTCAGAGTGGATGCTACAGTACAAAGAAATTCAAGTCCCAACACACAGCATATTTTATTTCGAAAACTTGCGAATTACCCTTGATGCCTAATCATGTGAATTGATTCGAACAGGGTCACAGAAGAGCCATGTTTACCAAACACCTTGTTATTTTGACTAGCATTACTTCATTACCAAGAAAAAGGTCACACGCAGGCCAAACCCACTCTAGTGAGTGAGAGAAAGAGAGGTGATTGCTAACGGGGAGAGACAGAGACACAGAGAGAGGTGATTGCTGATGGGGAGAGACAGAGACACAGAGAGAGGTGATTGCTGATGGGGAGAGACAGAGATACAGAGAGAGGTGATTGCTGATGGGGAGAGACAGAGACAGAGAGAGAGAGGTGATTGCTAACAGTGAGAGACAGAGACACAGAAAGAGGTGTTTACTAACGAGGAGAGAGACACAGACAGCATGAGAGAAGTGAGTGCAAAACAGGGAGAGACAGAGACACAGAGAGAGGTGATTGCTAATGAGGAGAGACCGAGACACAGCAGAGGTGATTGCTAATGAGGAGAGACAAAGACACAGAGAGAGGAGATTGCTGACAGGGAGAAACAGAGACAGAGAGAGGTGATTGCTGACAGGGAGAGACAGAGGCACAGAGAGAGGTGATTGCTAACTGGGAGAGACAGAGACACAGAGAGAGAGAGAATTGCTGACGGGGAGAGACAGGCACAGAGAGAGGTGATTGCTGACGGAGGAGATATACACAGAGAGAGGTGATTGCTAACAGGGAGAGACAGAGACACAGGGAGAGGTGATTACTAACGGGGAGAGACATACACAGAGAGAGGTGATTGCTAACAGGGAGAGACAGAGACACAGAGAGAGGTGATTGCTGATGGGGAGAGACAGGCACAGAGAGAGCTGATTACTAACGGGGAGAGACATACACAGAGAGAGGTGATTGCTAACGGGGAGAGACCTACACAGAGAGAGGTGATTGCTAACGGGGAGAGACATACACAGAGAGAGGTGATTGCTGACGGGGAGAGACAGGCACAGAGAGAGGTGATTGCTAACGGGGAGAGACATACACAGAGAGAGGTGATTGCTGACGGGGAGAGACATACACAGAGAGCGGTGATTGCTAACGGGGAGAGACAGAGACACAGAGAGAGCTGATTACTAACGGGGAGAGACATACACAGAGAGAGGTGATTGCTGACGGGGAGAGACATACACAGAGAGAGGTGATTGAGGTGATTGGTACAGAGAGAGGTGATTACTAACGGGGAGAGACATACACAGAGAGGGGTGATTGCTGACGGGGAGAGACATACACAGAGAGAGGTGATTGCTAATGGGGAGAGACAGGTACAGAGAGAGGTGATTACTAACGGGGAGAGACATACACAGAGAGAGCTGATTACTAACGGGAGAGACAGAGACACAGAGAGAGCTGATTACTAACGGGGAGAGACGTACACAGAGAGAGGTGATTGCTAACAGGGAGAGACAGAGACACAGAGAGAGGTGATTGCTGACGGGGAGAGACAGGCACAGAGAGAGGTGATTGCTAACAGGGAGAGACAGAGACACAGAGAGAGCTGATTACTAACGGGGAGAGACAGAGACACAGAGAGAGCTGATTACTAACGGGGAGAGACGTACACAGAGAGAGGTGATTGCTAACAGGGAGAGACAGAGACACAGAGAGAGGTGATTGCAGACGGGGAGAGACAGAGACACAGAGAGAGCTGATTACTAACGGGGAGAGACAGACACAGACAGCATGAGAGAGTTCTGATAGACACAAATACGCTCTCCACCTTACCACTTGAATCACCTCGACTCCCCTCATCGATCGCGGGCGCCATAAAGGGACAGTAAAACAGCTTTCTGGCTTTCTTTAGTAAGGTAAGAATGCCTACTCTGTCACGGGAGTGCAGCTGTGGAGCGAGTGCAGCTGTGTCACCCTTAACCTGGATGAACACAGAGTGGAAGGAGGTTGGAAGGCTACAAAATGTAGGTAAGAAAACCATTTAAAAATGTTTTCCTCTCTTTGCTTTTTTCACAATGAGGCAGTAACTAAAATTGGTTCGGCCAAATACGACTGAGGCTCCATTTCGGCTCTGATGCCAGATCAGATGAGATGGGGAAGTGGGGCGTTTCCATTCACGGCCAGGCAGCTTCTCTCCCTCTCACTCTCTGGGGACACGATTCAGACAGTGAAGGGGAGCACTACTCCAGTATATATGCAGTTCTCCATTTCCACGGACATCCTCCGTGGGGCCCTTTTCCTCCCTGTCTTGGTTCAGAGCTGCAGGGGAGGTTTTTGCCGAAACCTCTATTTTTAAAGATATAAAATGTACACAGATTAAGTGCCAATATTTGACTAGGAGCAGATTTCTGATGTGTTAGGCAGCTATTACTCTTATGTCAGCTAAAAGTTCCCCCCAAAAATTGCAAAACAAAAAGCTCAAATTAAGGTTAAATACGTTTTTTAAAGGGATTCTCTGGAAATTGTGTGTACTTTTTTGCCAGTAGTTTTGAAAGTAGCCCTCAAGGGGTCCCTGAAACTTGTGCAGAAATGTGCACCACTTTGCTCTCTCTCTCTCTGCTCTGGTGTGGTATGGGTGCATCATGTGCACCTTGCAAGCTGTCAGACATATAGCAAGGGGCTGAAGCTCATGGTCAAATTTTTAGGGGGCTGGCCCATGTGAGGGCCAGTACAGCTTCCAGTACAACAGTTGCTTTCAAACTAAGGATTTGCTGGCTAATTTAGGCTAGAAAGTAAACCTGGTCATAGATTATGCACGTATGAACTACACATTGACACATTCAGTCCAAAGCGGGAGGTTTAAAAAATACTTAGTAACAGCTAACGTTCCGGAACATGTCACATGCAAGTGTGAGTGTTGAACATATGGAATGTCTCCTGAATTGATGAATTACCCTTGAATGAGTTTGCTTTCCCTTAATAAATGTGGTAACTCACACCTAGAGACAGGTAGCCTAGTGGTTAGAGCGTCAAGGTAAAAATCTGTAGTTCTGCCCCTGAACAAGGCAGTTAACCCACTGTTCCCCGGTAGGCCGTCATTGTAAATAAGAATTTGTTCTTAACTGACTTGCCTAGATAAATAAAGATTCAACAAAAAAAACAGAGGAATGCTGTCTGTTTTAATACACATATATTGATAGGAGATATCATAGCCCCTAGCTATTGACATCTGAGTTGGTTTCAACCAATGAGACTCTATACACTGTAGTGTATGTACTGCAGGGGCCAGATTACTAGACAAACCTATTCTGCCAAGGCACCTTCCTCCTTAAAATGGAGTCTGAGAAGTGCTCAGGCATCACTAATTTGATTCGAGAGCTGAACCGCTTGAGTTTAAGTGAAAGCACTCTGTTATCAAAACGAGAGAAGAGCCGCAAAAGGTGATAGTCTACAGAAACAGAAAGCCTATGTGGAGAGGCCTGTGGCTGGTTGGGAGATGAAATCAGGAGGTGGGTGATAAGTCTGCATGGGGGAACGAGCCCTCATTAGAGACCCCGAGGGGAGGCAGTGGTGGATCAGCGGTAAAAATAGCTCAAGGCCTGAACTCTCTCTGGGGAACGTTGGGTAGAGGAGGAGGAGATCTGATAAACATCTCACTAGTGGGAAGGCAGCCATATCCATTCCTTTAAGCCCACGGGTGCCACAAGCCACACTTATGGCCGTTAACTACTCTTTCCTGCTCAGGAGAACGCAACAGCACAGTCTCTTTGGACAATCCACAAGCGCCAAATGTCCAAAACATGTCTACTTTCTACATCAGCGATACGTTCAATTAAGACAATGTGAGAAATCAATAAAAAGCATGAAAAGGATATGGACAATTTTTCCACAAACTTATCCTTTTCGTCGTCCGTCTTGGGGAAGTTCTCAATGTCATTTTCTAGCCTCTGGATGTGTCGCTCCATGGTGCTGAGACTGCTCTTCAGGATCTCGGCAGAAACTGGAGAAAGATGGAGACGTCATTAATATTAATAAACAATACACATAAAAATAATTTTCCCTACACTGCATATGAACTGAATCTCTCTAAATATGAACATCTCTTTGATATAGATTGTTCCAATCAGTTTTGTTTGATGAGGTTAGGCTGAGGTTAGGATTTGATCACTCCATAATCTTGGTCTTGTCTCAGCACTACAATCTGTGTGGCCTGGAAGGCGAGTGTGTGTGTTTGATATTGGGGCAGGGGCTCGTTAATCAGTCTGTAACGACTGTATACAAAGTTCCTTTGGACTCTTACTATTCAGATCAACCCTTTCAAGAGGGGACTTCAAAGACTTGTGAGTGTCTTAAGGGATCAGGCAGGACAGGAGTGTAGAAACATGCGTCATGTAAGGCCTGGAGTATGGGCTTTAGTGTTGTTGATACAAACAAACTTGACTACGACTCCACAGTGCGTGAACTGGTCACAGGCAAAGATATGGGTCAATGCTCCGGCCACTGACTGATGTCAGTCCTGTTTTGTCTGGGTCACAGAGTAGATACTACCAAGAGATTACCTGAAGACAGAACTTCAGGCTTCTTATCAGACAGACTTCTAAACTCAGCAAAAAAAGAAACGTCCCTTTTTCAGGACCCTGTCTTTCAAAGATAATTCGTAAAAAAACAAATAACTTCACAGATTGTCATTGTAAAGGGTTTAAACACTGTTTCCCATGCATGTTCAATGAACCATAAACAATTCATGAACATGCACTTGTAGAACGGTCGTTAAGACACTAACAGCTTACAAACGGTAGGAACTTAAGGAAACAGTATTGAAAAATTTAGGACACTAAAGAGGCCTTTTCACCTGAAAAACACCAAACGAAAGATGCCCAGGGTCCATGCTAATCTGCGTGAACGTGCTTTGGGCATGCTGCAAGGAGGCATGAGGGACCTGTTGGATTGGAGGGTGAGGGCTAGGGCCATTCCCCCCAGACATGTCAGGAAACTTGCAGGTCCCTTGGTGGAAGCGTGGGGAAACATCTCACAGCAAGAACTGGCTAATCTGGTGCAGTCCATGAGGAGGAGATGCACTGCAGTACTTAATGCAACTGGTGGCCACACCAGATACTGACTGTTACTTTTGATTTTGATCCCCCCCCTTTGTTCAGGGACACATTATTCCATTTCTGTTAGTCACATGTATGTGGGACTTGTTCAGTTTATGTCTCAGTTGTTGAATCTTGTTATGTTCATACAAATATTTACACATGTTAAGTTTGCTGAAAATGAACACAGTTGACAGTGAGAGGATGTTTACTATTTATCAAGAGTCCTCCTCTAAACTGAAAAAATGTATTAAATAATAGTGCCTAATAGTTCAACAATCTGACTTCTATGGAGTTACAGTGGATTGGGCTGTGGTAAAGCTCAGAGTGCACAGCCGGGAAAATGGAAAAGAAAATCAAAGTCCAGGATGTTAAAAGTAACTTCCTTAATGAACATGCTTCCATCTTGACTAGTTCAAAGCCTTCCGATGCCATCTAGATAAACTTTCACATTTCAAATCAAGCCTCCACGTTTAATTTCCAATGGCTTTTTGAACTCGCCTATCAGTATCGTACTCTAATCTTCAATAATAAAACCCTGCTTCAAAGCATATCTCCACAATGTACCTGTCTTACAATGTCCCCCCATCACATTTCATATTCAATAGCTTTTTCAGCCTACCTTACCTTGTCTAGCCTATATGCCACTGTATATTCTGCATTATAAACTGGGTGGTTCGAGATTGGCTGACACCCGTGGTATATCAGACCGTATATCACTGCTCTAATTAGGGAAAGCTTTCAGTTGTACAACTGAATGCATTCAACTGAAATGTCTCTTCCGCATTTAACCCAACCCCTCTGAATCAGAGCGGTGTGGGGGGGGGCTGCAATAATCAACATCCCCTTCTATGGTGGCCAGGTAACAGTGGGTTTATTGCCTTGCTCAGGGGCAGAACGACAACCTTGTCAGCTTGGGGATTCGATCCAGCAACCTTTTGGTTACTGGCCCAACGCTCTAACCATTTGGCTACCTGCCACCTAATTACGTTGGTAACCAATTTATAATAGCAATAAGGCACCTTAAATGTAAATGTAAATGATAATAGCAATAAGGCACCTTTGGGGTTTGTGGTATATGGCCAATGTACCATGGCTAAGGGCTGTATCCAGGCACTCCACGTTGTGTTGTGCAGAGAACAGCCCTTAGCCCTGATATGATGGCCATATACCACACCACCTTATGCCTTATTGCTTAAATAAAACCCTGTCTCTCATTGCATCTTCTACATGTATTGCCATGAGTCATACATGATGGGAGGGCATGTCAGGGTTTGCCAGCACTCTTTATGTTTCCCAACCCATCCAATGAGCTGTGTGGAGGCTATCAAGAGAGGGGTAGTCTCAGTGACATCAGGGCAGCCATGCTTTACAGAGACACTACACAGCTCCCGTCTGGTTTTATATTTATTTTCTAACAATCACAGTGTTGAGTGAGAGAGGGGACGAAGCACTTACAGTACACAGAGACACACACAGTCACATACACACCGGGGCCACAAATCAATCTAGCCACAGCAGCAACAATGCAGAGGATGCGGGAGGGTGAGGTCTTTGGTGGTGCTTGGAGGGATCCGGTGACTGGGGATATGCTATGCCCCTATTCAAGGCCAACAAAGCCGAGGGTTAGGTCTCCCTCCTGGGGACACTAGGGGACACATCCCCACGCCAGCACTGATAGGGCCTACGAGAGAGCAACCCAGCTGTTGTCAGTGTGATCTGAGACAGCACAGATAGCAGGGAAAAATGAAGAGCTAGGAGTTGGGCAGACAGACGGGTAGAGATGAATAGATTAGATACACACAGATGCTTCATACCTGGGAACCGTTCATCATTCGCCAAGGGCTCAGGGAAACTCTGATAGACTGGGTCTGAATGACAGCAGTGCTTGGCTAATAACACAGCCGAGGTAGCTGATCTTTAATGGCTTCAGTAGCCATGGCACTGACACACAGGGGACTATCCAACTGAGATTCTGCAGAAGACTCATTTACAACAATATGATGACGCCTAACAGTACAATGTCTGGGGACTGGAGAGAGCATATGTACACATTGTGCAGTTTTCTATTGCAGTATTTAAAACTGAAGCAATTTGAAATGTTAAAAGTTGGATTTATACAAAGGTTGACATGTTCCTCTTTTAATAGCTGCATGCGCACTATCCATAGTAAATTGTAACTTTTTACATGCACCCGTTAATGAGGTAAATTAAGATAAGATAATTAGGTGGGTGCTTACATTTGTCCAAGTGTGAATTAGATGTTTTGTGTGCAGACACCCTCGTAGAGTAGGGTCAGAGCCAGGGATCAGCCATTATTGACAGCAAACCAGGAGCAATTAGGCTTAAGTGCCTTGCTCAAGGGCACATTGACATATTTATCACCTAGTCGGCCAGGGGATTTGAACAAGCAACCTTTCTGTTACTAGCCCAATGCTTCTAACGGCTAGGCTATGTAAGCAATACATTGTGGAGGGTAGGCTACAACATTCATAATTCTACACCAAAAAATGATGCATTGGAAGTGTAACGACTTTCACCGAAGTCGGTCCCTCTCCTTGTTCGGGCGGCATTCGGCTGTCGACGTCACCGGCCTTCTAGCCATCGCCGATCCACTTTTCATTTTCCATTTGTTTTGTCCTTGTCTTACACACCTGGTTTCAATCCCCCAATTACTTGTTCATTATTTACCCTCTGTTCCCCCATGTTTGTTTGTGAGTGATTGTTTATTGTATTGCGGTCCGTTATTGTGGCCTAGGATTTATTTGACGTGTATTTTGTTTATTGTTGAGTACATTACTCATATCTGCTGTCCTGCGCCTGACTCATCTACACCAGCTACACACAGACGCATTACAGGAAGGCTTGATATTTTGGATGAGCATTAGGGAATGGGCCAAGAATGTCAAATGTTCAAATTAAGCAGTGTTAATGAGTGTTTTCAGGGTCAACTTTACTACAGCTTTAGAAGCCCATTAGAAAGAGAGGGAGTCAAATCAGATTGCACTTTGTATCTAGTGACAAGAAATGTAAATAACAAAGGCCTTTCGACAAAAAATGTAAATGCCTCTTTTGAAGTTACTTTAAAAGGAAGGGCCTGTTATAAGTCAGTTGCTGCTTTTTATCAAATAAATCTACATGACTAAGACTACCATTCCTCTCTGTTCAGTATGCAGTAGGGATCCTTTTGGGATATCATTAGTAAAATTAGCACCAAAATAATACTGTTTTCAGGGGATGACTTTCAACACAACACTGGTATCTACCAAATGCACATCACCTATAGACCAGGAAAGGGAGAGAAAACACAAGCACTAGGCCAATGTACTCTCTTCTTCACAGAGAAAGGATGTCTGGGACATGTAGAATTATCCTAATAACTGCTGTCAGCAAGACCTGCTAGTGTAATTTAACAGCAAATATCTCTGTCTCTGTGTTTCTAAACTGGATGAGCATGTTTCCAGGTAACTTCTTACACATGCAAAACCATGTCAATTATCCTTTACATAATCTTGCTGTCAAGCTATTTCTGGGGGTTAGAAATGTGTTTGATTTGCATGCTTAATGTAAAGAAAATGAGTATGACTGGGAGAGAGAGAATGAAGCTGAGCTGCACTTCCTAACCTCCTGCCAAATGAATGACTAAATTAGTTAACATGTGTTTCCTATGGCAATAAAGCCCTTAAATTGAAACAATGTCAAATTGGCTTTTTACCAAATTATCGTACGACAGACCACATATTCACCCTGCACACGCTAATTGACAAACAAACAAATCAAAACAAAGGCGCTGTCTTCTCATGCTTTGTTGATTTCAAAAAAGCCCTAGACTAAATTTGGCGTGAGGGTCAGCTATACAAATTAATGGAAAGTATGTTGGGGGAAAAACATATGACATTATAAAATCCATGTATACAAACAAAGCCTGTGGTTAAAATGGGCAAAAAAACTAATTTCTTCCACAGGGCCATGGGGTGAGACAGGGATGCAGCTTATGCTCAACATATATATCAACAAATTGGTGAAGACATTAGAACAGTCTGCAGCACACGGCCTCACTCTACTAGAATCTGAAGTCAAATGTCTACTGTTTTCTGATGATCTGGTGCTTCTGTCACGAACCAAGGAGGACCAACAGCAGCACCTAGATCTTCTGCACAGATTCTGCCAGACCTGGGCCCTGACCGTAAATCAAAGTAACACCAAAATAATGGTGTTCCAAAAAAGGACCAGTCGCCAGAACCACAAAATACAAATTCCATCTAGACACTGTTGCTCTAGAGCACACAAAAAACAATACATACCTTGGCCTAAAATCAGTGCCACAGGTAACTTCCAGAAAGCTGTGAACGATCTGAGAGACAAGGCAAGAAGGGCATTCTACGCCATCAAAAGGAACATAAAATTTGACATACCAATAAGGACCTGGCTAAAAATACTTGAATCAATTATAGAACCCATTGCCATTTATTGTTGTGAGGTCTGGGCTCTGCTCACCAACCAATAATTCACAAAATGGGACAAACACCAAATTGTGACTCTTCATGCAGAATTCTGCAAAAATATCCTCAGAGTACAACGTAAAATACTCCAAAATACAGGCCGATAGCCACTAATTACCACTAATTATCAAAATCCAAAAAAGAGACGTTAAATTCTACAACCACCTAAAAGGAAGCGATTCCCAAACCTTCCATAACAAAGCCATCACCTACAGAGAGATGAACCTGGGAAATAGTCCCCTAAGCAAGCTGGTCCTGGGGCTCTGTTCACAAACACACCCCACAAAGCCCCAGGACAGCAACATAATTAGACCCAACTAAATCATGAGAAAACAAAAAGATAATTACTTGAGACATTGGAAAGAATTTACAAAAAAACGGAGCAAACTAGAATGCTATTTGGCCCTAAACAGAGAGTACATAGTGTCAGAATACCTGACCACTGTGACTGACCCAAACTTAAGGAAAGCTTTGATTATGTACAGTGAGCATAGCCTTGCTATTGAGAAAGGCAGTCAAAGGCAAACTTGGCTCTCAAGAAAAGACAGGCTATGTGCACACTGCCACAAAATGAGGTGGAAACTGAGCTGCACTTCCTAACCTCCTGCCAAATGTATGACCATATTAGAGATTTATTTTATTTATATTTCACAGATCCACCAAAAAAATTGAAAACAAACCGGATTTTGATCATCTCGCATATGTACTGGGTGAAATACCACTGTGTGCCATCAAAGCAGCAAGATGTGTGACCTATTACCACAAGAAAAGGGCAACCAGTGAAGAACAAACACCATTATAAATACAACTCATATGTATGTTTATTTATTTTCCCTTTTGTACTTTAACCATTTGCATTTATTGTTCTAAGAAGCAAGAGCGAAAGGAAGCTCTTTCTGTATTGAGACAAACTCCTCTGTGGTCAACACCTTTCAGATTTACAGCATCGTTACTGTGGTATTACCCTATAATACCATCACTCTGAGGACTAGCCATTTCCATGAGGAAGAGACAGATGAGAACTATTTCATTACACTCTGTCCTACAAGAATAAACTGCCATGAAAACAAATCCCTGCACATCATAAAACCAAGACAATGTGCCACACAAAATACCAAATCATGTGCTCTAATGTGAAGATGTCACCATTATATTCAGTCATTTGTTGGAAGAAACCATTTTCAATTGGGATTCATGGAGAAAAGGACACAGATAATTGATCCTCTGCTCTTGCGCTGCTGTCAAAGGTTACAAAGAAAACTTTGGTTTATTTTTCAAACAGCCAGTCGCGACATAAAGTAAAGTTTTTAATAATCTCTACACTTGTGCAAACAAAGAAAAACTTAACATAAAACCAAAGGAGAAGCACAATGGTACTCCCCTCCCCCTAAACATTTATTTGAGATGGCATATTTAATATGTGTTTGCATGATTCAGAACCCCGGCTATTCACTTGACAAATTAAGACGTACACCGCGGTGGAGAAAGAAGAACTTAACATAAAAAAAGAGGAGCAAAAAATATGAACCGACATTACAAGGCACATCATCAGTAAAGGTTGATTAGCGCACCTATAGAACAAAGTTCACTATATTCTTCCCTTGACAAATGAAGGCAGTTTGGGGTGTGAGAAGGGGAGTGTATGAGGCCACGGCAGCAGTATCAACCCTTCAATCAGATGTAAAATGAGTTTCAAGCTCCAGAGACCCTACAAGTGAAGACCTTTCAGCGCGCTATTCAATTCACCCCGGCCCCAGATGATTAACTCGACACACCAAATTCTCAACGATTTCAATTCACCTCCCGCTGCATGTAGAAACACGAAGTGGAAATAGAGGACAACCTTGAAAAGACTGCTTTTCAACGCATTACCAAAATAGATGTTCATTCAACCATTGTGCATCTTCTCCACATTATGCTGAAATTGACTATTGATTAGCGGCTTACGAGAAGAAGAAACTACTGAATTGTAATGCTAGCTGACTGTAGATTAATCTAATGCTGTAGATTTGGAGGTAATTATTTTGAGACATTGACATGTTGTACTTGTGCTCATTGCTCACATATCGGCTTGACTGACATGGTACCTATTGGCAGTTACACAGAAACATGCTTTTCCATTTTCATTTACCTGGTGGCAACCTGAAAATGAATATGAAATGCAGTGGGACAGAGATAGACTTAGGGATGCACCAGTATACTAAGGGATGCACCAGTATACTGCTGTTAGAGTGAGAGACAACACCAGGGGTTCAACTTTGGTTTTCGAAGTGGGGGGGACATACTGCTTTATGTGTGTGTGTGTGGGGGGGTAAACACTCCAAACAGCCTACCCGCCCGCTCGGAGGCGTCTGCATGCTCCTAAAGCACACCGTTGCCTTTTTAGTATCACATTCCAATTCTGAACTGGGGGAGGACAAAAATGCAATTTCAGAATGTGGGGGAACTTGCCCATGTCCCCAATGAAAGTTGCGCCCCTGGACAACATAAGGTTTTCCCTTTTCAGCGGGATTTAAACGGCTCCAGTTGCAGGAATGAATCAAATGGCTCCCGTTGCAGGAGTGAATCAAATGGCTCTCGTTGCAGGAGTGATTCAAACGGCTCCCGTTGCAGGAGTGATTCAAACGGCTCCCGTTGCAGGAGTGAATCAAACGGCTCTCGTTGCAGGAGTGATTCAAACGGCTCCCGTTGCAGGAGTGATTCAAACGGCTCCCGTTGCAGGAGTGATTCAAACGGCTCCCGTTGCAGGAGTGATTCAAACGGCTCCCGTTGCAGGAGTGATTCAAACGGCTCCCGTTGCAGGAGTGAATGTGATACTATTTTTTTAACATTTATTTTATTTCACCTTTATTTAACCAGGTAGGCTAGTTGAGAACAAATTCTCATTTGCAACTGCGACTTGGCCAAGATAAAGCATAGCAGTGTGAACAGACAAAAACACATAGTTACACATGGAGTAAACAATAAACAAGTCAATAACATAGTAGAAAAAAAAGTATCTATGTACATTGTGTGCAAAAGGCATGAGGAGGTAGGCAATAAATAGGCCATAGGAGTGAATAATTACAATTGAGCAGATTAACACTGGAGTGATAAATGATCAGATGAACATGTGCAGGTAGAGATACTGGTGTGCAAAAGAGCAGAAGTAAATAAAATAAAAACAGTGTGGGGATGAGGTAGGTAAATTGAGTGGGCTATATACCGATGGACTATGTACAGCTGCAACGATCGGTTAGCTGCTCAGATAGCAGATGTTTAAAGTTGGTGAGGGAGATAAAAGTCTCCAACTTCAGAGATTTTTGCAATTCGTTCCAGTCGCAGGCAGCAGAGAACTGGAAGGAAAGGCGGCCAAATGAGGTTTTGGCTTTAGGGATGATCAGTGAGATACACCTGCTGGAGCGCGTGCTACGGGTGGGTGTTTTACCTAGCATAGACTTGTAGATGACGTGGAGCCAGTGGGTCTGGCGACGAACATGTAGCGAGGGCCAGCCGACTAGAGCATACAGGTCGCAGTGGGGTGGTATAAGGTGCTTTAGTAACAAAACGGATGGCACTGTGATAAAATACATCCAGTTTGCTGAGTAGAGTATTGGAAGCTATTTTGTAGATGACATCGCCGAAGTCGAGGATCGGTAGGATAGTCAGTTTTACTAGTGTAAGTTTTGCGGCGTGAGTGAAGGAGGCTTTGTTGCGAAATAGAAAGCCGACTCTAGATTAGATTTTTGATATGAGTCTGGAAGTAGAGTTTGCAGTCTAGCCAGACACCTAGGTACTTATAGATGTCCACATATTCTAGGAACCATCCAGGGTGGTGATGCTAGTCGGGCTTGCGGGTGCAGGCAGCGAACAGTTGAAAAGCATACGAGCAGTTGAAGGCCACGGAAGGAGTGCTGTATGGCATTGAAGCTCGTTTGGAGGTTAGATAGCACAGTGTCGAAGGACGGGCCGGAAGTATACGAATGGTGTCGTCTGCGTAGAGGTGGATCAGGGAATCGCCCGCAGCAAGAGCAACATCATACAGAGAAAAGAGTCGGCCCGAGAATTGAACCCTGTGGTACCCCCATAGAGACTGCCAGAGGACCGGACAACATGCCCTCCGATTTCACACACTGAACTCTGTCTGCAAAGTAGTTGGTGAACCAGGCAAGGCAGTCATTAGAAAAACCTGAGGCTACAGAGTCTGACGATAATAATATGGTGATTGACGGAGTCGAAAGCCTTGGCCATGTCGATGAAGACGGTTGCACAGTACTGTCTTTTATCGATGGGTGCTATGATATCATTTAGTACTTTGAGCGTGGCTGAGGTGCACCCGTGACCAGTTCGGAAACCGGATTGAACAGCGGAGAAGGTACGGTGGGATTCGAGATGGTCAGTGATCTGTTTGTTGACTTGGCTTTCGAAGACCTTAGATAGGAAGGGCAGGATGGATATAGGTCTGTAACAGTTTGGGTCCATTGCTGTGGCAAAGCAGTGAAATTGTCCCTCGTGATTATCCAAGGTTCTCGTGATGCTGAAAAGCGAATCAGCCAGGGAGAAGAACGCAATCTTTAAGGTGGCAACAAGCAAAGAACAAATTAAGCAATATACATGTACAGTAAAATGCAGGAATAGGAAAGTTCATTGCATTTTATTAACTCTGGGCGATATACTTTCATTTTGAGTGATCGACTTGCAATTCCATTAACTTTTTATGTGATGCCTTTCAATGGTGCTCCTCAAGGAGAAAATGTATACGTTTATCAATATGCAGAGAGAGCATGAATACAATTTCCCAATTATACTCAGATATAAATAAATCAATAAAACTGAGTACCAGAAAACAAACAGAAATAGTTTGACAACAATCCAATGAATTTCATTTAGGGGGAGGGTGTGTAAATCCACACTACACAGGCACGCATAATTACAATTCCCCATCAATGGTGTGTTAATGGGATGGAAATAAAGGAAATAAATCCTTTTTACTTTCGCTCCACTTACTCTTTTCATTTGTATTTTCTCTCAAATCCCCCACTTAACAAAGTGTTATCATTAAGAAATTATTTACCAATTTAATCAAGATAGATTTTTTGTGTGCAACAAAACCTAAGGTTAGAATATGCTGCCGAAATGAACTGTGAGTAATGGTAAGCCATTGAAATCTGTTAAATCCTCACTGATGCTATGAAAACCTAATCCAATAATTTAAGGTAGGCTAGACAGCAAAGTCTCGGTTATCATTGTAATCAGACAAACAACTTGGATTAACATCTGAAATGTTAATGAGCAGATGGGAAATTGTCTGCACATAGTCTGAAACGGGTTATGCAATTGATTGAGTGAAGTAAAAAGTGACATTTCATAATATCACGAACGTCCATCGCAAGTCCCACCTTACACACTTTATTGACTATTATAAACGGGGTGGTACGAGCCCTGAATGCTGATTGGCTGACAGCCATGGTATATAAAGACCGTATTCCACTGGCATATTTTTTTAATTTAAATATATTTTTTTTACTGCTCTAATTTTATTGGTAACCAGTTTATAAAAAGTAAGGCTAACGTTAAGCAATAAGGCATCTCAAGGGTTTGTGATATATGGCCAATATACCACATCTAAAGGCTGAATCCAGGCACTCCGCATTGCGTTGTGCATAAGAACAGCACTTAGCCGTGGTATATTGGCCAAATACCACACCCCCTCGTGCATTATTGCTTAACTATAGCCATATTCCTGACTCAATGAGAGAACACACAGATCCAAGAGTATAGCAGGGAAACAACTATAATGAAAGACTCGTGCCTCACATCCCTAAGATGAGCTTCGCTTAAATTCACCAAATCTGAGCCCCATCATTCCCATCCATACATCATCTGCTGCAGACTTGCCAGTCTCTCTACAAACCAATCAACTACATGTCCAGACACGAGATCACCAACATGTCCAGACACTAGATAACCTACATGTCCAGACACTAGATCACCTAAATACCCATACACTAGATCACCTACATACCCAGACACTAGATCACCTACATGCCCCAGACACTAGATCACCTACATGTCCAGACACTAGATCACCTACATGTCCAGACACGAGATCACCTACATGTCCAGACACTAGATCACCTACATACCCAGACACTAGATCACCTACAAACCCAGATACTAGATCACCTACATGTCCAGACACTAGATCACCTACATAACCAGACACTAGATCACCTACATACCCAGACACTAGATCACCTACATACCCAGATACTAGATCACCTACATACCCAGATACTAGATCACCTACATACCCAGATACTAGATCACCTACATACCCAGATACTAGATCACCTACATACCCAGACGTTATAATCACCTAGATTATAACGTCATCAAATTTACTTTAGACAGACGACAATGTTATCATTAACTAGCAAAGTTCATCAAAAATAGCTAGCAAGGCTAATGTTAGCTAGCTACAATCCAGCGGTATCTCTCAATCTTCGCTAGCTAGCTAAAGTTATACGTCTAAAGTCAATCCAGCGACGTCAAAATGTCAAAAGTTTATTATTTGCCTCCTTTAGAAATGTAATTGTATTTAAAAGCCACTGTAATGCACTTTTGATTAAATTTTCATCAGCGTCAATTGACAATGCATTGAATAGAATGTTCAGTCCTAAAACAAATGTTCAAAACAATATTGTGAGGAAACGTGCAATGTATATATTATATTTAAGATAGAACACATGATTCTAAAGAGTACAAGCAAGGTCGGAAGACGATAACTCCTAAAATGTACAGTACCAGTCAAAAATTTGAACACACCTACTCATTCAAGGGTTTTTCTTTATTTTTACAACAACAACAAAACTACTATGGAGTGCTGCATCAGATGAGCTTGCCTCCACAATCACCCGACCTCAACCCAATTGAGATAGTTTGGGATGAGTTGGACCGCAGAGTGAAAGAAAAGCAGCCAACAACTGCTCAGCATATGTGGGAACTCCTTCAAGACTGTTGGAAAAGCATTCCAGGTGAAGCTGGTTGAAAGAATGCCAAGAGTGTGCAAAGTTGTCATCAAGGCAAAGGGTGGCTACTTTGAGGAATCTAAAATCTAAAAAAGATCTCTCATCTTTTTAAGTGGGAGAACTTGCACAATTGGTGGCTGACTAAATACTTTTTTTGCCCCACTGTATATATTATACAATGTAGAAAATAGTACGAATTTGGAAAAACCTTGAAATGAGTAGGTGTCCAAACTTTTGACTGGTACTGTATATGTAGCTGCTAGTGTAGTAAATTACAGGGGACAGAGAGAAAGACCTGGACCCCAGAACTGGACTATATTTGAGGAGAAAGAACGTCTCGATTGGAATGATAGTCATGCCTCTGAAATGTTATTGCTTTTGGCAGCCATCAGAGCTGCAGCCAGTGCCAGGTCTCAAGAGGAATCACAAATGGAGTCAATTACAATATATTTTGATGCATGGGAAAGTTTAGACATTGACCTGGGGTGATGACAATTCCCTTGGAAGGCATCTGGAAATCAGTTGGGAAAGATGCAGAGGCGCTATGTACATAAGCTGTACGGATCTCTGCCCTTAGGAACAATAAATAAATATTCAAAAACTCAGCCACACAAAATTAACGACTTCCACGCGATAATATGCCAAGCTATAATCTGTGCCACTCTTCAAAGAGTAGCCCGAAGCAGATGGTCACTTCATTTTGTGGAGACATATTTTTCCTTTGATACGTCGTTGGAAGGCCTCAAAATCAGACTCTGAAGACAAACAAACAGCCAATTTGGAACATGGGGATAATGGAGACAGCAGGAAAGTGACGTGAAAAGACACCTCTTTACTAAGAAGCACAACATGGAAGTGCTTGGATAGGGTTTTGGCAGGATACGGACCATAGCCTGAGGTGCCTACTGTGTCTGTGTGTGTGTGCGTGTGTGCAGATGGTGGACGGGCCATTGGAACGAGTGAGGCCTGCCACCGAAACGGATGACAAAGCTTTGGGTTATTTACAGGTACTGTAAACACACGCATTTTTGTCCTCGGCATAGCATCTTTTCCACTGCCCTAGGGCAAGGGGCCTAGCGTCCTTGAGTGTCTTCACCAACACCTAAAACTCCAGGGAACTAACCCCTTGTCACGCCTTGGTCATTGTATTTTGTGTTTTTGGTATATGTTTGGGTAAGCCATGGTGTGACATGGGTTTTATATGTTGTGTTTCGTATTGGGGTTTGTAGTAATTGGTATTGCGGCTGATTAGGGGTGTGTCTAGTTAGGCTTGGCTGCCTGGGGCGATTCTCAATCAGAGTCAGGTGCTTGTCGTTGTCTCTGATTGAGAACCGTATTTAGACAGCCTGACTTTCGTGTTGTATTTTGTGGGTGTTTGTTCCTGTCTTAGTGTTGTAGTCACCAGATAGGCTGTAATAGGTTTCACGTTTCGTTTGTTGTTTTCATATACAGTTATTTCATGTACCGCGATTATTTTCATTAAAGTCATGAGTAACCTACACGCTGCATTTCGGTCTGACTCTCTTCATACAACAGACGAACGACGTTACACCCCTCCCCCCCTTATGATAACTGGACTTTGGTTCAACATACTACATGGTCAATAATCACCTGTATTGGCCATTCAGTAACCAAACAATATATTTCCCCATCTGCCGCTATTCTATCATTGTGCTCTGTCATTGATCATGACATATAATGAGCATTAAGGACTCCTTTAGTCATTTATTAACCTTTTATTTCAGCTGAGATGGAGGGGCAGACGAGGGCAGCCTGGAGAGTCATGCCTTCACGCTCATTTACAACTGCGGTTTCACCTCACACCTGCCAGGGAGAGACGGACTTCACTGAGGGCTTGACATTTCCGGAGTGAAGAGACACTGCCGAAATGTTAGTTGACCTCTCCACTCTATTTGGGTAAAAAGTCAACAAACGGGAAGAGTGCAGGCAAATTTAAATGATAATCAGACAATGAAGCGACAGTCGAGAGAGCAGATAATATTAACTATGTTCGGCTGTCACTGTAGAAGTACAGACACATTTGTGGATTTACTACAGGGAGGACGTTTTGTACCCTAAGGCAACCTTCACCTTTTGGTGACTCTGGATGTGGCTGTATTCACCCTGCAAACAGTGAATGCTATTTATTTACAGAGAAATCAACTTTCCTCAGTCTTAGTTGAAATCGGGTGGCGGGTGTCCCTCAACAATACTCCAAGGTCAGGTGGCTAGTCAGAGAGAAATGAGTCTCATTTAAAATGCCCTCTCTCTCTTTCTCTCACTCTCACTTGCTCCTTTACTCAATCTCTCTCCCCCTCCCTACTTTTCCTCCCTCCCCGACTCCTCTCTCTCCTCTATTGACATTCACTCACTCACCCCATTCATAGCTCAACAGCTCCCTCTGTGAGAGAGCAATGACTGCCAGAGAGACAGGAACTACCCTTACATGGGCATGTTTACACCTTCCAAAGTTAATTGACTGTAACCTTTTACACTGAGACAGTGGAGTTCCACTAGTCTCCGATAAGTTCTAAAAGACTGTTAGTTAGCCCAACCTCATCATATCGAAAGTGGAATAATGGGTAATATAGATTGATTCAACAGATACATTTGAGGTTCAATGTGTTATCTTTTTCCTATTTCTTTGGGAGCATCTTCGATTACCTGAGGAAACATTGCAGGGGAAACTAAAGCTTAATAAACAGCAAAGCTATTTTGATTATAAAGTTAATGTTTGTGTTAGAATCCTTTCTTCTGATAACAGAAACAAAATATGTTGCACAAATCATCTAAGACAATAATATTGTGACTATAAAATAGTGAAAATTAGGTGATATCTTGTTTATATCTAGCAACAGGAAATGTGAATTATTATGTGGATTATAATGAATTAGCATTTTTGTAGGAGTTATGTTTTTCGTAAGGGAAAAACAAGACTGACATTTCAAAGTGGAAATTACAAACATCAGAAGTCTTTTAAAACCTCAAATACACTACACGTCTTACATTTCCTGCAACAGGGTATCAGTGTGCCATCTTCTTCCGAATGCCTGGTTTCTCATTCGGGGTAAGGGACTTTAGAGGATGCAGCCCAAAGAGTTATTCCTTCATGAAGCATACGTGTAGGCTATAGTCTTTCTCTACTTTAGCATATTTGGGACAAAATACTCACCTCAGGAGAATAAATCACAAAAGGACCATTGGTAACAGATTTTCAAAAGCAGCATGAATTTCATGAATAAGAGTCCGCAAGAGCCTGACAACAATGAGAGGGTATGACATGACTCAACAACAGTGAATACTTATTCTATTTCCTGTTGCTGGTTAAGTGGTGAGGGAAGACCTCACCCTCTACAGTTCATACAGATGACTGTCACAAATTGGGTGTCATTGAAGCCAGTGAAGCCCTGAATACACCAGTGTCACATTCCCTGCTTTGTCTGCATAAACACTCCTCATAGATAATCAATAAGCCTTTGTAATAAAGACTTTTGTTCGTGGAAGAATGGCCTTCTTATGCAAGTGGTCACATAATTTTTGTTCATGGCTGTGCGCTTGGGCTTGGGTTAAACCCATCCAATGTTAGGAAGATATACCCTATATGGAGCTTTGGAGCTTGAATTCTATTGGTCAGAGAACATACGCCATCTCAATGCTTTCTTCTTTTAGTGCCTGGAGGTCAAACTTTTTACAATTTGAACCTTTATTTAACTAGGCAAGTCAGTTAACAAGAAATTATTATTTACAATGACGGCCTACCGGTGAACAGTGGGTTAAACTACCTTGTTCAGGGGCAGACCGAATTGTACCTTTCGGTTACTGGCCCAACACTCTAACCACTAGGCCACCTGCCACCCCCGCGTTGCTGCTGGCTGTTGCTCACCCAGTGTGTGTTATTTG
Source organism: Oncorhynchus gorbuscha (assembly GCF_021184085.1). Taxonomy (NCBI): domain Eukaryota; kingdom Metazoa; phylum Chordata; class Actinopteri; order Salmoniformes; family Salmonidae; genus Oncorhynchus; species Oncorhynchus gorbuscha. The sequence continues at coordinate 79,252,227 of NC_060185.1, forward strand.
ACTGTAGCGCAACATCTTATATAATTGCTTCCATCGTCGTCCTCATTATCTGGAATCTCTGGATGCAGAACAACAAGTAGCACCTCGGAAGGCAGAGACTTAATAAGAATTATCAACAGGGTGTTTGCCCTGCAGGTATTGTAAATGCTAAATTAAAATTCAGCCAAACAGCTGTACACTAAGTTTCAGAGCCTCCCAGAATAGATGACTAGCTCCCTCCACTGTATTTTAAAAATCATTAGAATTCCTGTCTCATCCCTCTGTCCATGAATCTAAAGTGCTGGCCCAGGAGCGATCTCAGTGAACCACGTGGAGCACAGAGATGAGGAATTGTGACATTCCTCCACTTTTGTGTGTTTGATTTCCCCATCCATCCATTCCTTGTACTGTATTCCCGTTGCATTTTCAAAATGTTGCTCCGTTGAACCTGGGCTCAATCTTGTGCGATTGCCGCCGCTACTTGTCCCTGATTAATGGCAGCTTGGAGATGAAAATTATGTATTCATTGGAGGCGCTGACGGCAGCCGTCTCTCGTTGATTGGCTGTTAGTACAAGGCGAGCGAAGAGTGAGGGAGTCTGTCATTAGCCTGGGTTGCGGCCCGCTCGCTGTGGCAAAGCTCTGGAGTATCTCCCAGTGCAGGTTGACGTGGTAGAATGGTTGGTGGCTGGGGCTCCTGTGGGGGTCGACAGCGGGCCAGGAGAGGGAAAAGGGATAGGGAACATTAATCGGAAATTAAACAGAGGACCACAGACGTCGGCCAGACGTTCCCTTGCCTGGTGGCTGCCAGAGGAGTCTCCTTTGTACCGTGGTGAATTCTGCTACTTATCTACATGGAGCTGCTTTACAGATTCACAGCCCCCCTACTACGGCCTCTCCCTACAAACACTTCGATATACTCAAAAACCAAAACAGAAGCACACATCTTCTTAGTATCTTCACTCAAAAAGAGGGAGTCAGTTTAGTTCATGAGCAGACAAATTATAATAACACTAAATTAAAATTAAAGGATTCAATTTGGGTGTAAAAGCATGGAAGCATAGAGAGACAGAGACCAAGAGACAGAGGGACAGAGAGACACAAAGATGTAGAGAGACACAAAGATGTAGAGAGACACAGAGATGTAGAGAAACACAGAGACACAGATGTAGTGAGACAGAGAGACACAGAGAGACACAGATGTAGAGAGACAGAGAAAGACAGACAGAGACAAATATACATAGAGAGACAGAGAAAGACAGACAGAGACACAGAGAAAGAGATACACAGAGACGTAGAGAGACAGAGACACAGAAAGAGACCGAGAAACAGAGACATATATAGACACAGAGACAGAGAGACACAGAAATACAGAAACACACAGAGACATAGATATACATAGAGAGACATAGAGAGCTGGAGAGAGACAGAGAGCTGGAGAGAGACAGAGAGCTGGAGAGAGACAGAGAGCTGGAGAGAGACACAGATGTGGAGAGAGACAGAAACACACAGAGAAACAGAGAGAGCCATAGATAGACACAGAGTGACAGGGAGACATAGAGAGGCACAGAGAGACATAGAGATTGATAGTGAGGGAGATGTGTAATGAAGGGACTAGAGTGGTGTGTTTGTAATTAGTGGCGCTGTGTGCAACATGTTCCCAACTAATTGAGTTCAGCGGCTCAGCGTAGGGGCCTCGTTTTAGAATAGAAGTGCAATAACCTGCCGAATTTAATCTGAGGACGACGTCGTGTTATTACGGATCCTCAACAGGCTAATGTTCGGCTGAAGGAAATTTTACAACAATTAATGAATAATCAGCCAACAAATGGGTTTAGTTTTGCAGCCTTGCAGAGTGTAAAATACCTGTGTAGTGTTCATTAGAATGCACAATCGAAAGCGTTTCAAAAACCTTTGCAACATAAAACTGAAGTGGTAGTCCCTCCCTGTTTCAGTCTGTTTTCTTCAGTTTGGTGTCTAATGAACACTTTGCCTACTCGAGTGTCTATTAAAAGTGATTGTTCTCATGACCTTCTGCTTGTATTGGTGCCGAGGCCCCGGTGTAACCACCTCAAATGGGATACCCTATGTCCCCTATACCTCACTAACAAATTCCACCTGAAGTGATCTATATCCCCTTATGGGATAAAAAAAGGTCAGATCTATTCTCGCACCCACCCCCTTTGTCTTCATTTAGACTGCCTGGTGTTGAGAGACGTCACAAAACACAGCTGCCCGGGAAAGCACATGTAGAAATAAACCCGCATTCACAATGTGTTTAAGCTGGGAAAGCACTCGGTATTGATTGCATTGGATTGCCTCCTTCACCTTTTATTTTGCATCCAGGGGAGACACAGGGAGAAGACTCGGGCATTAGATTGCAGAAAGCTGTAAACGGGGCCTCTTATCCACCTCAGGCAATCCTTAAACTCATCAACGATTTAACGAGACTTCTGGAGCTGGGAGAAGAACTAATGGCAGGGTTTTCTCTTTCTTTTTTTCTTCCACTTCTCTATTTTTTTCTTACTATGTAATGTGGGGAAGATCGCGTGAGGAGAAGCAGGCATGGCCCTCTGATGTATAAGGCATGCCAGAGACACAGGACATTGATGAGGGTGAAGAATATAAAAAACTGAATGGGTTTTACTCAACGTAAATGTAAAACACAATCAATGTAACTAGTTTGTCAATTCAGCAGTCAAATATAAGTGGCCGTTTAACCCTTGTGTTATCTTAAGGGTCAAAAATGACCAGCCACTATGTTTAACAGCAGCGAAAACCCCCTAAATTATCTTTTTTCTACTTGAAATTTGATGACTTTTCCTAGAGTGACGCTAACATTAGAAAAAGTGAAACATCTTTGTACACCACAGGGGTACAAATATTGTCTTAGGGTCATTTTGACCCGGCAGTTATAAAATAATTTACACACCACAAAAACCAAAGACACACACACACAGACAATGATACATTGAGATTATGTGTGGTACTGATTGAACTCAGCCAGCAGCTCCTGAAGAGGAAGATCACCATGGTTGGCACAGTTAGAAAGAACAAGACTGAGCTCCCACCTGCACTCCTCGCAAAAAGAGGGAGAGAGGCTTTCTCATCAAAGTTTGCCTTCACCCCCACCACCACTCTAGTTTGTTACCTCCCAAAGAGGAACAAGAATGTTGTCCTCCTGAGCAGACTGCACAAAACGGCTGAGATCAGTGATTGTGAGGACAGGAAGCCAGCCATCATCCTGGACTGCAACCACAACAAAGGAGGCGTGGACAACCTGGACAAGGTGATTGGAACTTACAGCTGCAGGAGGATGACTGCCTGCTGTCCCCTGGTCATCTTCCATAACATCATTGATGTGTCCTCATACAATGCCTGATATGGAACAAGATCAACCCTACCTGGATGCCTGATAAGCGGAACAAGAAAAGGGTGTTTCTGGACCAGCTGCGAAAGGCACTTGTAACCCCACACATTCGAAGAAGGGAGCGCCTCCCCTGCCTTTGCAGCACTTGTGAAAGCTGTTCAGGGGGCTGAATTTAGTCCTGAACCACGTGATGCTGCAGCTGGGGCAGGAAAAATAATATATGCCATTTAGCATAGAAGGAGATGCCAATTCTGCCCCCCAAAGAAGGACTGTAAAACAAATACTATGTGCTGCACATGTGAGAAATACATCTACAAATTCCATGCACACACACTTGCATACTGTCCTACATGTGCTAATTAGAGTTGATTGATTTATGTTCTTCACATTATTGTTTTGTATCTATTATCTTATTTATTGTTGTTGTTGTTTATACACCTTGTGGGTGGGGGCAATGGTTTAAAAATGGGAGACGACTAGCATTTTGTAGTTGAATTCCTCATTGTACAGTATATAAGAATACATCACGATGTTGCCAAAAAAGTTCAAGACTGTTATTGCTTCCCTTCAATAAAATGTATCCAAAACTACTTTCAACTATTTTCTTAGACTATACAAGCGCTATCTCTTGCTAAATAAATAGTTCACACTTATGCAGTACCTTTTGCAATAAGAAGAAGAATAATAATAAACCTATACTTTAGTAAAGAAAACAATTATGATAGGTGTGTTGTAATAAAAATGAGTGGTGTCCACTGATTAAATGCAGTCTTTCTGCATTGTGAAGAGGGAAAACCCAGATATTCACAAAGTTTGTGATGAATGACAGGTTATTTCTTCATAAAAAATAGATTTGGGGTTTAAAATTCAATTAAGCTGCTTTATTTTAGGGGTTTAGTGAAGGCGGGTCATTTCTTACCCTTAAAACAAGGGGAGTATACAGATTGTTAAGAATACACAAGGGTTAAGCAATAATGCACGAGGGGGTGTGATATATGGCCAATATACCATGGCTAAGGGCTGTTCTTGTTGTGACTAGGGGGCAGTATTTTCATTTTTGGAAAAAAAAAACGTTCCCGTAGTAAACGGGATATTTTGTCTGGACAAGATGCTAGAATATGCATATAATTGACAGCTTAGGATAGAAAACACTCTAAAGTTTCCAAAACTGTAAATATATTGTCTGTGAGTATAACAGAACTGATGTTGCAGGCGAAAGCCTGAGAAAAATCCAATCCGGAAGTGCCACCATGTTTTGAAAGCGCTGCGTTCCAATGAGTCCCTATTGAGCAGTGAATGGGCTATCAACCAGATTACTCTTTCTCTGTATTCCCGAAGGTGTCTACAGCATTTGTTACGTAGTTTTACGCATCTATGTTGAAGAATACCCGTAAGCGGCTACATTGCGTAAGTGGTCCCCTGATGCTCCCAGAGAGATTCTTGCGTAAAATACAGAGGTAGCCATTACTCCAATTGGTCCTACTGAAAAACGAATTGTCCCAATGGATATATTATTGAATAGATATTTGAAAAACACCTTGAGGATTGATTATAAACAACGTTTGCCATGTTTCTGTCGATATTATGGAGCTATTTTGGAATGTTTTTCGCCGTTCTCATGACTGCAATTTTCGGGCGATTTATCCGCCAAACGTGAAGAACAAACGGAGCTATTTCGCCTACAAAAATAATATTTTGGGAAAAAATGAACATTTGCTATCTAACTGGGAGTCTCGAGTGAAAACATCCGAAGCTCAAAGGTAAACGATTTAGCAGGTAAACGACCTGCTGCTAGCTGGACAAAATGCTATGCTAGGCTATCGATAAACTTACACAAATACTTGTCTAGCTTTGGCTGTAAAGCATATTTTGAAAATATGAGATGACAGGGTGATTAACCTCTTGAACCTCTGGGGGCAGTATTTCATTTTTGGATGAAAAACATTCCCGTTTTAAACAAGATATTTTGTCACGAAAAGATGCTCGACTATGCATATAATTGACAGCTTTGGAAAGAAAACACTGACGTTTCCAAAACTGCAAAGATATTGTCTGTGAGTGCCACAGAACTAATGCTACAGGCGAAACCAAGATGAAATTTCATTCAGGAAGTGAGCCAGAGTTTTGAGGCGCTGTGTTCCAATGTCTCCTTATATGGCTGTGAATGCGCAAGGAATGAGCCTACACATTCTGTCGTTTCCCCAAGGTGTTTGCAGCATTGTGACGTATTTGTAGGCATATCATTGGAAAATTGACCATAAGAGACTACATTTACCAGGTGTCCGCTCGGTGTCCTCCGTCAAAACTATTGCGTAATCTCCAGGTGCGTGCATTGTTCCATTTTAAACAGAGGATAAACCAAACTGCCACGAGTAACTTATCGAATAGATATGTGAAAAACACCTTGAGGATTGATTCTAAACAACGTTTGCCATGTTTCTGTCGATATTATGGAGTTCATTTGGAAAAAAAGATTGCGTTGTAATGACTGAATTTTCGGGTTTTTTCTTAGCGAAACGTGATGAACAAAACGGAGCGATTTCTCCTACACAAATAACCTTTTTGGAAAAACTGAACATTTGCTATCTAACTGAGAGTCTCCTCATTGAAAACATCTGAAGTTCTTCAAAAAAAATGAAAATCTGAGATGACAGTGTTCTTAACAAAAGGCTAAGCTTGTGAGCCAATATATTTATTTCATTTGCAATTTTTTTTTTTACATTATCACTGCCACCACATTAATTATGACTACCACCCCATTACATTATGACTACCACCCCAGTACATTATGAATACCACCACATTAATTACGCCTACCACCCCATTACATTATGACTACCACCCCGTTACATTATGACTACCACCCGTTTATATTATGACTACCACCCCATTACATTATGACTACCACCCTGTTACATTATGACTACCACTCCATTAAATTATGACTACCACCCCATTACATTATGACTACCACCCCATTACATTATGACTACCACCCCGTTACATTATGACTACCACCCCATTACATTATGACTACCACCCTGTTACATTATGACTACCACCCCATTACATTATGACTACCACCCTTTTATATTATGACTACCACCCCGTTACATTATGACTACCACCCCGTTACATTATGACTACCACCCCATTATATTATGACTACCACCCCGTTACATTATGACTACCACCCCATTATATTATGACTACCACCCTGTTACATTATGACTACCACCCCGTTATATTATGACTTCCACCCCATTACACTGTGACTGATTGTTAATGGAATATCTACATAGGCGTACAGAGGCCCATTATCAGCAACCATCACTCCTGTGTTCCAACGGCACGTTGTGTTAGCTAATCCAAGTTAATCATTTTAAAAGGCTACTTAATCATTAGAAAACCCTGTTGCAATTATGTTAGCACAGGTGAAAACTTTTGATCTGATTAAAGAGGCAATAAAACTAGCCTTCTTTAGACGAGTTGAGTATCTGGAGCATCAGCATTTGTGGGTTCAATTACAGGCTCAAAATGGCCAGAAACAAATACCTTTCTTCTGAAACTCGTCACTCGTCAGCAATTGCCAAGAAACTGAAGATCTTGTACAACACTGTGTACTACTCCCTTCACAGAACAGTGCAAACTGGCTCTAACCAGAAAAGAAAGAGGAGTGGGAGGCCCCGGTGCACAACTGAGCAAGAGGACAAGTACATTAGCGTGTCTAGTTTGAGAAACATATGCCTCACAAGTCCTTAACTGGCAGCTTCATTAAATATTACCCGCAAAACACCAGTCTCAACGTCAACAGTGAAGAGGCAACTCCGGGAGGCTGGCCTTCTATGCAGCGCTGCAAAGAAAAAGCCATCTCTCAGACTGGCCAATAAGAAGAGAAAATGGGCAAAAGAACACAGACACTGGACAGAGGAACTCTGCCTGTTGACGTTGAGACTGAAGTTTTGCGGATACTATATATATATAACACAGGAAATCCAATTTGACTGCACTGGGGCTTTGACAATCTCTGTACTCCTTCAAAGGTCTAGTACTTAGTCATATAATAGGTAGATATGAAGCGTTGAGGCATGTGTGGGCTCAGATAACTCACTTCCTGCTGTGAACAGACAACAGGGCTCATCATTGCTAATAGAAACACACATTTACATTATTTAGGTGCATAGGCTGACATACAGATTTAGGGCAGAGGAGAGTCGTATGACCGCAGAAGAATGTTTGCTTTTTTTTTAAATCGCAGGGCCCCGGGCAGCTTCAGTGTCGGCTCCCATTTTGTTACCCATAACTTGAGGTTTGTAGCTCCGAGCGAACCAGCCCCATTATAATAACCAACAGCCAAGGGCCTCTCAGGCATTAGGCTGTTTTCACTCTGCTTACTCTGAACGTCATGTTAGGTGAGCCAGAAGAGAGACGTACTGAATAAACCGAACCTTGAGAGGTGAATAAAGTGCCATTCATTCCTGGACAATAAGGCTCAATCAAAAATGTACATTATTTAAGATTCATTCACTGTATTGGACTATTTAACTGAACTGTGCACAACAAACTAAACCTTATGGGGAGGCCTGCAAGAAGTCCACAGCACCAGAGCAAATCTTTACAATTGACATTTGGCTTTAGAACGGCCCACGAGTTGAAAGGCAGGAAGAAACAACAAAATGGAGACAAAGATTCATGGGGAGTGGGGGTGGGTTGAGCGCAATAACGGCTGCAATGAGCTGTAATCCCCTCTGTCGGTGATTTTTATTGGCAGTCGCTCTGAAGGATGGTGGCTCCCTATTATGACTTAACACATCAAAATGGCAGTGTGGCACACGCCCAAAAGGACACCTGAAGATAAGCACAGCAGACGTGGAGAGCGGCTCTGTCTGCTAGGAGCCGGTAGACTCTGCTGGGAGGCGGCTCAATTTGGCCGGCAACAATCAATTCTGTCCCTTCCTGTACCTCAGCTTTGGCAGAACAGAGCTGTCAGTCAGGAGTTGGGGGCAGCTGGCGATGCCTGCTCTCCACATCAAGGGAGAGAAGAGGGAAAAAGAGGGCCTTTTCTAGATGCCCCTATAGTGGCTTATCATGGAAATGTGTTCACTTATGTTCATTTCTACCCACTTCTAAAGCATTACTGCATGTCATGTGCAAAAGCTTGAAACCTGTCTTTTACGTAACTGATAATCCTAGAGATGTTTTCCACCCTATGGTTTACGACTTATCTATAGGATGCCATCAATAAAAGGAACTGCTTATTACATTTCCATTAGGAAAACTTAGAACCATTTCGGACCATCAAAGGCAGAAGGTCTGGAGAGTGATATCAGTATAATTACACAGGACAAACTGCCAGGTCTATCAGTGGGAAGCATGGACTATCCCTTTCATGACCATTTTAATACCCCTTTGCCAATTATTTGCAATATCAAACCACTCCTGTAAACTGGCCCCCGCCTCCTCTGATCAGCATGCAGACGACCTGGCTTCAAATTCCCAATTCTGGTCTGCAATTTCACATGCAAATATGCTGCGGCTGATTTGAATAATATTTGAATATGGATCACACAGCGCGACTTCGTATCACAGGAACAAACAAGGGGGTATGCAAATCGTAAGAGAAAGGTCAAACTTCGAGCCCTTTTAGAATTATTTGAAAACACAACCACTGGAAGTGAGATTTAATTTAAAGCCAGATTTTTTTTTTGCATTGATAAGGATGAAATACATTAGGAAAGAAAACAAACATGGCATGATTGGCAGTGTGCAGAGGGGAGTATCATGCTAAGGTGGTTTTGGCCAGCCTGGTCAAAACAGTTTAGCTTCCCTCCAAAGCATCGTCTAGGGGAGGACACATTCTGTTGAAACAGTCACAGCGAAGTACATGAACTTGAAGAGTGATTCAACTTCATTGTTTCACAGATATTCTAGGATCAAACTATTGCATTCTATTACCATACTTGTATGTGAAATATATTGGGATGCTGCTATTACATATTATCGTAAAGTATTTACTGCAACTATCCTCATGCCATTTGGGTCCCTGTGGTCCACACAGGTTTGGATGCTCTGATTACCAACAATCCAATAAGGTGACAGAGAATGGCAGAAATATAATCAGGTGACCAAAATAACATGGATAAGGTAGTATAAAGTCAAATAAAGAAAGTGTACAGGCAGGCAGTCCTAAGGAAAGCAATGAGGTCTGTTTATATAGTTCAAACATTAGGGAGAGAGCGGTCCGTGATCAGCCATGTGTTGGCCACATCAGTGATCCACTGGGGGGATACATCAGGAGTGGCAGTGGAATCTTTACCCATAGTAGCATGCATTAACTCTGGGGGAATCCACTAGAGTTGGGCAGCATCCAGATTTTCTTACTGTCATACCGTTTCTGTACCATACTGGTGTATATGATATTACCGAATGTGCACACAAGGGGCAAAACTTGTATATGTTTTTTACGCACAAACAATTTAGACACAGGAATCTTGATCCAGGAGGGGAATGAATGTCTCTGTTGCAACCAATAAGCTTTATCTTGACATCTAGCCACTTAGCTAGCAAGTTAGCAAACCAATTGTATAGCTGGAGCCCTGAGCTGGATATAATTAAATTGGCACATCTTAGATCTATGATAGTTATAGTTAACTTATAAGTAGTGGCGTAGCATGCACCCCCGTAGTCCCCGCTAGGCGGGGGTGGCCCCATCCCCCCAAAAACATATATTGTTTTTCATTTGGGGGGGGTATTGAAAATCATACCTTTGGTATTTCGAAATATACCGTTTATACCGAATACCGGGATATCGCTCAAGTCTAGAATGCACCCCCGAGGGTCCACTACAACCCAAAGAGAAGAGGAGCCAGTCCATGCTTTTATAAGATATTGATGACGGAGGATGATAAAAATGATCCAATTTGGTGTCTGAATCAATCGCCTGCTCCCATTGACACGCGGGGGCTGGCGAAAAGCTGCCCAGATCCTTATCAGGGAGTTTGAGCATGAGACACGTTTTCCTCAAGCGCTGGTCAATAAGAGAGAGAGCGATGGGAGGAGAGGAAAGAGGGACAGGAGAGAGAAAAACACAAGCGGTTTACTGCAATGGCTGCAACTGGTCAGAAATTGATCCATTGCTTACTGGATAAATAGCATGCCTGTGTGTGCTGTGTGTTTTGGTCTATGGAATGTGATTTGTGTGTACAGAGCAAGGGGGAACAGGTGGGGCGGAGATTGACAGCCCCCGATAAGGACCCTGACTTTCCCTTTCCGCTGATGGGAAAAATGTCACTAGCCTGATCAAAATTTTTCACATGACATGCATCGCCACTGATAAAGGTCAGAGTAGATTTGGTGACCGTTCCCTTATTGATATCCGTCAGAAAACATGAGAAATGGGATTTTAAATGTTTTAATTAGAGCAAGCTGCTGCTTACATCACAAGCCAATTTGCTATATGGGAGGCCTAGTCCTTAGGAGAGCTGTGGGATGCCCGTATGAGACCGAGTGGGAAGGCTTCTCTGTCAGGTGACAGGGATATGGACATTATAGTACCAGAATGCTGACATCCATTTTTGTGGCCAGCTCAGGATGTCAGTTCCCCAGCCCCCCAATCCACCTTCCTGTCTCAAACCACCTCATTCATTTTAATTAGCCACCATTGGTGAATAATAATTCCGCCTCTATTAAATTCTGAAAGATATCTCAATATCTGCAAATTAATGGGTTTCAAACGTAGGGTCTGAACTCAAAATGGATGCGGAGGAGAGGTGTAGTTTGGCTTTATATGCTGCAGTGCCTTTTCAAAACATGTATGGACTTTCGTATGATCTTCCAACATTCAGTCACCATGGAAACCACACGTCCAGAAACACACACACACGTCAAAAGGATAAACATACACCAGATCTTCAACCCTCTTCCATATTCCAATCACCTGCACTCATCATTGGGATACCGACAATAGCATCTTATCTGGAGGGTACTGGAGGTCATTGGACAAACTCAAACCTTCTCATCAGCTTGCTTATCAATTTCACAGGACTGTCATGTTATCACAAGTTTTTCTGTCAACACGTCCTGCAAAGTTACATCATGTTCAGTAAACCAACTGTCACATTCAGCTTCTCAAGGTTTGTCAATCAGACGAACCTCCGTTCCTTTTGCTCAGTGATTACGTGAAAGGTCAACACCATCACCTCTTAGCCGCCACTGACGTGTTATATGGAAAACTAAACATGTCATACACATGTCAGGCCTGTTGATAATGCCTTGACCCAATCACATTTCATGCCGTTTCTATTCCAAGGCCCCCGAAATGGGAAACATCTCATCCAATTAAGAGGACTATTCAGCTACAATAGGTAACCTTTAGAATGTCTGTCTTTTCAGGAAGCCGATAGACATTACACTATGATATCTACCCACACAGGACCGCGTAACTACTGAGTCACACAGTGAAATGCAATGATCATGGCCAGCCTCATACTAAACTGTTCATTCTAACTGGTCAGTCGAACTAAGGGCTCCTGGCTCTGTAATCCAGAGTTTGTTAGTGAAACCTCACTAATAGTGAAACCTCACTATTTACTGGTTTCTAAAGGACTGATCATGGATTCTGTATTATTATATACAAAATGACCCACCAGGTAAAAAATTAAAAGCCTGGGTGTCCGCAATATTCACCAAGACAACAACCTAATTCTATGGGTTGCTTTCTAAACTATATCTCGAAAATAGGACAAAGCATTCACATACTGGAATACTGTATATGTAACTCGTTTGCCAAAACTAGGTGTATATGTCGCAAGTCAGTTCTTCACAGGAAGGCATTATAACTTAGAAATGTATTTTGGCAGAAATGCCTTGTAGAACATGTGAACTTCCATGTGCTTTAATATCAAACTTATATGTCTTCTGTAAATACAAATACAATTGTTATATTACGAGCCTAGTTGGTTTAGCCACATAAAAAGACAGGAACACTCCCGCTAGCAATGATTGGCTTAGATAATGGATGGCCAGGACATGCCGAGAGATGAGTTAAGATTGGTCTGCCATGTAGCATACTTCTGTCTATAACAGGAGCTGCTCATAATGTGTAGATAATCCTTTCAACCGTGGCTTTTTTGAAAGATATCACGAGGAACTGCAAAAGTGTTGCTTCTGCTCTCCACTTTCTGGAGGACGATCGTGCAATGCTGATTCTCTCGACTCTGAAAATGAATCTGACGATGAGGAAATCACTGATTTAAGTTAAAACATTTTAATTGCACCAGACATTGAGAGTCTTCTGATGACATTGACGGGGAAGAAACAGCAATCAACAGTGTTGTTGTCATGATTAAGGGTCATCTATTGTATTTCCTGAACATGTCTAGACAATAGTGACCCATCCACTTAGCTAGATGTGGCTGGGGGGTAGTTAGCATTTATTTCACATGACCCATCTAATAATTATAAAATATTCATACAATATTTATCTGGACACATTATATTTTTGATATTGCTACTATGCAAGTACTCATTTCACTGTATATTTTACACCTTCTGTATCCTGTGCATGTGACAAACATTGATATATTGTGTCTTTACCATTGGCAGAATTGTGATGAACAACATGACCTGAACCAAAGTCAGATTAGGATATAGGCCAGGGACTAGATAAAGTGTATTTTTGCGACTACTTTCAGAGATTTTAGTCTTAAAATCTTTGGTTGTTTACCACACTACCTTACACACACTGTTCAGCACATGGCCTCACATGTGAATCCTTAAAGATATGGGTGGGTCTTAGGCTGAAGTGGGTGTGAACAATGCTGAATGGGTTAAGACAAAGAACAGCTCTCCAGTAGGTGTACCGAAAAATTCAAGGGCCATTTTCTCAAAAGTGGGGTTACAAGTTGATCAACTTTCAAAGCAGAAAAACTTTCCCATTATTCCTCAACTGCAGCATATGATATACCATTTTCTAGCTCTGAGTCTTTACTTTTATCCAATGTAAAAAAAAAGGAAAAAAAACATTTCAAAATTTGCTACATAGGACCGAATCGAGCCGGTCGGTGACATATACAGAAATAATGAAAAAGCGGGCCTGTAAGGGGTTGAGAACTGACAGCCATAGAAGATTAGACGTCTATTCAAAGCCATCCTGTGAAATCAATTCACTGAAAGAAGTTAACTGCATGATAAATTGGAGCAACATCTTTTCTGCTCCAGATCTAGGATACCAGCTGGTCAGACGTCATGATAACCATGTTTATCACATGTTCTTCAACAACCTCCGTCAAACCTAGACATAATTAAAGATTCCTCGTGCATCAAATACTTTTTAAAAAACTATTCAGTTTGGTGTTTGCTGAAAACAACAATTGGTGGAAACGTAACATTTTAGTTATCTGAAAAGAGAAAGATGAGACAGCGAGATGGAGAAAGAGAGAGAGCGAGAGAGAGCACGAGAGAGAGAGAAAGAAAGAGAGAGTGAGAGAAAAGGCAATTGACAAAATAAGATGAAATTGTGGCAGTAAACGCTTTCAGAACCACTCAAGCACAGACAAGCTGCAATTCACTTTCCTTTCACAGCTCAGACCCAAATCCAGGTCATCCCCTGAACAGGACGTGTGCTCAGCTCCGTACACCGTCTGTCTCTCACCTCTCCCTGTACATCCACAAATAACAGGCAGCCTTGAAAGCCCACACTTATATTGATGTTCTCACAGAAATCTGCATGTCCAATTCAAATCAAAAGCGTATTAACAAAGGTCAAGCTATCTGTAACGTGTTTGGATCCAAAACGTCTTTGCCCGGGCCATGCTTTCACTTCATTTTAATTTTGCAACACCTTGCTCATCCTTCCAGGGAAACTGACTTAGCACACAATATTCTGAATACAGACCGTTTCAATTACAAACAGGCTTTTCAATACTTTCAGCACCACTGATGTCAGATACATTAATTTGGAAGAGATGAGAGACGCGACACAATAGTAACGGCTTGTGTCGCCCATGCCAATGCACTGGTAATGACTTCCTGGATTCGAAACAAGGACAGATTGAAAAGATGTCAGGAAACATTTACGTGTGTTCCACCACAAACACGGATTGAGTTCATCGTCCAAGAGAAGAGCCACGATGTACCCTTAGCTTTTTTAGAACGTAAATGAATAGATATTGCTTTACACAAACTTGATGAATGTGATCAAAGTAAATCTGTAAACCTTATCACTGTATAGTTGATAACATTCATTCCAGGTTTGCAATGACAAGCATTTCATAATTTTGAGTAAAGAGATCTTCGGTAAGAATGAATTATGTTACATGTGGGTTGTGTGCAGACTCGGATAGAAAGCCATCTTGAATACAGATTCAACAATTGTCCATCATTTACATTACATTACATTTAAGTCATTTAGCAGACGCTCTTATCCAGAGCGACTTACAAATTGGTGCATTCACCTTATGACATCCAGTGGAACAGCCACTTTACAATAGTGCATCTACATATTTTAAGGGGGGTGAGAAGGATTACTTTATCCTATCCTAGGTATTCCTTAAAGAGGTGGGGTTTCAGGTGTCTCCGGAAGGTGGTGATTGATTCCGCTGTCCTGGCGTCGTGAGGGAGTTTGTTCCACCATTGGGGAGCCAGAGCAGCGAACAGTTTTGACTGGGCTGAGCGGGAACTGTACTTCCTCAGTGGTAGGGAGGCGAGCAGGCCAGAGGTGGATGAACGCAGTGCCCTTATTTGGGTGTAGGGCCTGATCAGAGCCTGGAGGTACTGAGGTGCCGTTCCCCTCACAGCTCCGTCAGAAACGTTTTAGAAGGACATAATGACAAGTTAAGAAGGCGGATGAAGTGCCTGCACTATCTAGAGTTGGGTGATGACTGTGATGCAGCCCTGACTGTCTCAGCATCCCCTACTGATAAGGTGAGTGCACTGTGGTTCCAACAGCATAGCCCCAACAGCTTGCTGTTCGCTAAATTAAACTCAGTCTCCGCAAGACTGTCAATACAGGAGACTGAATTCACCCAGGTGCTCGTTGAGAATATAAAATAAAATCTGTTGTTCCCCCGATGTGTTACTTAGCTTACGTTCTACGTTCATGTGTTTCACATATCATACAGCTACTTCCCATGCAGTGTGACAATCAACATGGTTTTTAAAACAGTGGAACTACTAACCTATAAACTGTACACCAACAAACTGTACACCAGCTTTAAGTTGTTTGCAGAGTCTGTTTCTTGAATTTCCTGTACACTAATCTGCCTTGAGGTTGCAAACTGACTCGAGACAGTTTAATGTGGAGATGCTTCAGTTAGAGCATCATTCTGAGATGTATTATCTTTATCAGTGCATTCATTTATTTTATCGTCAAGCCTTCAGATGGCCCCCAGACGACGCTTGCTCAAGATTTGTCACATCAAATAAACACACTAATTCAAACACCACTTAAGTTTTTTCACTGCACACGTTCAAGAAATTCTGAGAAATAAAACACAAGAAGTAGTTACAGCTGTAATTCATCTTGGTTTCCCAACCTGGCAGAATTGGACAGCTTTTGGCTCGTTTCTGACCAAACACACACCCGTCAAAAGAGTGGTGGAAAATCTACTCTCAGAGAAATTGTATGGGAAAAAAATTACTCTTGAACAAATGTACTGAGACATTTAAGTCACTTTAGCCACCACTCCAAACCCCATAAAATCCAGTAATCATTACCTGAGAAGTAGCTCAAATCCTTTAGCCTCTAGGGATCAATACTCATCAGTAGGTACCCAGCAAACCGGGAACATTCCCAGAACATTAGCTAAGATTCCCATTAAGTCCTAGTTTTATCTAACATTAGTATGATAACATCCCAAAAACATTCAAATAATGTTTTTAATAACATTATTTTTTTAACAGAAAATTATTTAAATGAAAAATTATTGGAATGTTCCCCTAACATTTACAAAAATGTTGTGCACAACATTTGTAAAAACAATCGCATAACGTTCCCCAAACATTCTCATTAGGTTTCCAGGTAAAGAACAGACTAAATGTTCTTGTATCATCAGGCGAATGTTTTTTAGAAATATTGTATAATCATCAGGACAACTGGACAGTTTTTGTGTTATGAGAACATTTTCCTAAACCTAACAAATGGTCTGGGAACTTTCACAAGAACCAATTATTGTTTACTGGGTAGTAAGGGGAGAGTGCCACATAAATATATTTTAAATAGAGCTTCCCTGCCCACCTTGGCTCGCCGAACACTCCTGACATGGCAAGTGGTCGACTGTGACAGGTTATATTTCCATGCTGGCAAATAGCATTACTCTCATTCCCAGCCCCATTGTCAACTCTCATCTAAATCTGCTGTCAGAGACTGGAGCCCCATTCTAACCATGGCAGTGTCCACCTCTGTCCACATCCATACAGGGAACAGTGATGGGAGGAGAAGAACAGAAGGGTTGAAGGCTAAAATATGAAAAGAAGGAGGGGTGATGACAGGGTGAGAGGTCTCTCTGTCTCCCAATGCTCCATGCTGCCCATCCACCATGAGGTAAAAGAAGAAGAAAAAAGTGCTCTCAAGAGAGCCCATCACTCATCCGGGCTGGTGAAGTCAGACGGTCTGCTTCCTGCTCGTGAAATTCTCCATGACAGACTGTCTGATCCCACCGCCCGGGTCTTGTGCTCCCAACAGGACGCCCTGCTCTGGAGAATCAGTCTCAGGTCGAGTAAGTCTCCCAACACAGGTGAGGGAAGTGAGTCTCTCCTTCTTTGCCCGAATGGAAATCAGTTTATCATCGTATGCTGAGGTGACTGGTGAGGTGACTAATGGCTGATGCCACGAAATGCCATATTGATGGTCAATTTAAACATTTGTCATATGCAAGTGGGCATTAAGTGCTTGTGATCTTAAGGGATTTTGATGGGTTTAACTAAGCCTTCACTTCCTCTGTTGGGTTTTAAGCAGTGAACTTGCAGTTGCGTCACAAATCACCTAGCAACCGCACTAGGCGCCATGTTGGAAGTCAAAAGTCAGTATTTTGGAAGTTCTCCAATCATCCACATAGCTGGTGGCTGGCTGAATTTTGCTACCAACAGAAACTTAGGGAAGATTGCCAATTATTTCATTTTTCTAAGGGCCCAGAAAATTGAGGCAGTGGGAGAACCTATTCAAGTAAGTAAATACATTTAGAAAATGATAAAAAATTCTGTGTTATTAGCTAACTAGCTAGCTTGCTACATAAACTTAGTGTGCAGGCTAACTCAAATGAGCTGCTAATGTTTGCTAGTTACCTAACTTGACATACTGTTAGTAAGTAAATTAAACATCACCAGCTTGCTAACTTCATATTAGCTATCTATCTTGATGTTTTTATCGTAATGTTAAATGCATGTTTAGCTAGGTCACTACCTAGGGCAGGTACCTTTGTGGAAGGACATTATGAAAATATTCTCCAGTTCCAATCGTAACGAGAAACACTGAGTAGAGAGATATACAGTGGGGAGAAAAATTATTTGATTCACTGCCGATTTTGCAGGTTTACCTACTTACAAAGCATGTCTGTAATTGTTTATCATAGGTACACTTCAACTGTGAGAAACAGAATCTAAAACAAAAATCCAGAAAATCACATTTTTAAGTAATTCATTTGAATTTTATTGCATGACATAAGTATTTGATCACCTACCAACCAGTAAAAATTCCGGCTCTCACAGACCTGTTCGTTTATCTTTAAGAAGCCCTCCTGTTCTCCACTCATTACCTATATTAACTGCACCGGTTTGAACTCGTTACCTGTATAAAAGACACCTGTCCACACACTCAATCAAACAGACTCCAACCTCTCCACAATGGCCAAGACCAGAGAGCTGTGTAAGGACATCAGGGATAAAATTGTAGACCTGCACAAAGCTGAGAAGGCAACAACTGTTTGGCACAATTATTAGAAAATGGAAGAAGTTCAAGATGACGGTCAATCACCCTCGGTCTGGGGCTCCATGCAAGATCTCACCTCGTGGGGCATCAATGCTCATGAGGAAGGTGAGGGATCAGCCCAGAACTACACGGCAGGACCTGGTCAATGACCTGAAGAGAGCTGGGACCACAGCCTCATAGAAAACCATTAGTAACACACTACGCCGTCATGGATTAAAATCCTGCAGCGCAAGCAAGGTCCCCCTGCTCAAGCCAGCGCATGTCCAGGCCCGTCTGAAGTTTGCCAATGACCATCTGGATGATCCAGAGGAGGAATGGGAGAAGGTCATGTGGTCTGATGAGACAAAAATAGAGCTTTTTGGTCTAAACTCCACTCACCGTGTTTGGAGGAAGAAGAAGGATGAGTACAACCCCAAGAACACAATCCCAACCGTGAAGCATGGAGGTAGAAACATCATTCTTTGGGGATGCTTTTCTGCAAAGGGGACAGGACGACTGCACCGTATTGAGGGGAGGATGGATGGGGCCATGTATCGCGAGATCTTGGCCAACAACCTCCTTCCCTCAGTAAGAGCATTGAAGATGGGTCGTGGCTGGGTCTTCCAGCATGACAACGACCCAAAACACACAGCCAGGGCAACTAAGGAGTGGCTCCATAAGAAGCATCTCAAGGTCCTGGAGTGGCCTAGCCAGTCTCCAGAACTGAACCCAATAGAAAATATTTGGAGGGAGCTGAAAGTCTGTATTGCTCAGCGACAGCCCCGAAACCTGAAGGATCTGGAGAAGGTCCGTATGAAGGAGTGGGCCAAAATCACTGCTGCAGTGTGTGCAAACCTGGTCAAGAACTACAGGAAACGTATGATCTCTATAATTGCAAACAAAGGTTTCTGTACCAAATATTAAGTTCTACTTTTCTGATGTATCAAATACTTATGTCATGCAATAAAATGAAAATTAATTACTTAAAAATCATACAATGTGATGTTCTGCATTTTTTTTAGATTCCGTCTCTCACAGTTGAAGTGGCTATGATAAAAATGACATGCTACATGCTTTGTAAGTAGGAAAACCTGCAAAATTGGCAGTGTAACAAATACTTGTTCTCCCCACTGTAGCAGCATAATATTCAGTACTGTCTAATTTGAGTATAATGCAGCCTGTTTCTTTTGTGATGTTTTCTGTCCGCAGATACAGAGAGCTGTCAAACCCTGTCTACAATGAATGTCCCAAGAGAATAGGGGTACATCTTTGAATACCATGGATTATGTGTACCTATGTTAGCATATTTTGTGAACAAAAATACAGTTTAAAACGCACACACAATGTATAAACCTTTTACAACTGGAGCAGGTCAATCCTGCTGGTTCTGCACGCTCCTGTTCCAACCCAGCACTAAGACACCTAATTTATCAAACCTAATTAGTTAATAGTTCAGTTTTATTTGACCTTTATTTAACTAGGCAAGTCAGTTAAGAACAATTTCTTATTTTGACAGCCTCGGAACAGTGAGTTAACTGACTTGTTCAGGGGGAGAACAACATATTTTTACCTTGTCAGCTCGGGGATTCGATCTTGTAACCTTTCGGTTACAACGCCAACGCTCTAACCACTAGGCTACCTGCCGCCCTAAGTGTACTATTGCTGGGCTGGAAGAGAAGCCTACTCCCCCCCGTAGATCAGGGATCAGTAGAGCGAGGTTAGCCACCTATGGTATTGACCTCGTTTTTGTTCACCTGAAATTATGCCTTAGTACTAAAATGTCTAACCTTAACACATGACTTAGCATACTTGTAAACTTTGAAATTATATTAAATAGTGATGATTCTTTGAAACTTGTTTTAATTTTTAACTGAACTATTATTCAAGATGAACTAGTGTTGATGTTGATTAATGACAATCGTGCAATAAAGAGAAGGGAACATGTCTCTAATTTGTCTGTTTCTGTGTATTCTCAAATAAACATGACCTTTTTTGTTCAGTCATAAACTCTCCAATTAGTTTTATTTGATTGTCAAATTTTTTAAGGATATCAGCCATGTGAACCCATTTTGCAGCTGATAATGGCATGCAACGCCAATGCAGCCATAAGCCTACAGCAGTGGTTCCCAACTCCAGTCCTTGAGTACCCAAAAACAGCACACATTTTGCTGTAGCCCAGGAAAAACACATCTGATTCAACTCATAGGGCCTGAGTTGTTGACAAGTTGAATAAGGTATGTTTGTCCGGGGCTACAATAAACTGTACTGTTGGGGGTACTCGAGGACCGGGAGTTGGGAAGCACTGGCCTACAGTATGATGGCATTATTCTTATGGGCATTTGCAATGCAACCCTTGATATTGTGTATCTGAAGATGATAATAGCTTAACTCACACATTGTTTACATATTGTTCAGCTAGATGTTCTCCTTTTAAAAACAATACCACTAGACAATGTATATGAGGCTAATCATTATACTGGATTTGTTTTAGATGCCTTGAGCTGAAATGAAATTGTTTAAAGCAAATCCAACCCTTGTAATCTACGTGGGGAAATGTCTGGAAGCAAGAGATGATGGGATCCTTATCTGAAAACATACATACTACCACCACCAAGTTCAATGCCAGATACCTTTCTCCAAGAAGGTCTTAGTGGCACTTAAGAGGTGGTACTGTGAAAATGAAGATGGTTTGCATAAGACTACCACACTAATTATATGTCTATTATAAATGTGTTTAAATTGTAAAATAAATAACATTGTTGGGATATAATAAATAATTTTTATTCAATAGGGCTAGGCAAAGCAGATTACAATACTTTTAATTTCACCCATACAACAATATAAGCTATTATTAAAGTACAGTATGTTTCAAAAATCATAAATATTATTTTACACTTTTCAAATGACATTTTATATATTCATATGATTTAAGGGGGCACTTTCGTCGTGATGACAAGGTGAAGGTGCTCGCTACAAAACACAGTTTATGACACCCATCTCGTATACATTGCTTTCAGAAAGTATTCAGACCCCTTGACTGTTTCCACATGTTGTTACATTACAGCCTTATTCTAAAACGGATTAAATAAAACATTTTCCTCATTAATACACACACAATAACCCATAATGGCAAAGTGAAAATGTTTTATAGAGATTTTTTCTAATAAATTTAAACACTCTCAGTGTCAGGAGGATAGAACAGCAGCCTCTGGTGGTCTATGTATATTTGTAAACAACAGCTGTTGCGCAATATCTAAGGAAGTCTTGAGATTTTGCTCACCTGAGGTAGAGTATCTCATGATAAGCTGTAGACCACACTATCTACCAAGAGAGTTCTCATCTATATTTTTCGTAGCTGTCTACATACCACCCCAGACCGATGCTGGCACTAAGACCGCACTCAATGAGCTGTATAACGTCATAAGAAAACAGGAAAGTGCTCATCAAGAGGAAGCGTCCTAATGGCAGGGGACTTTAATGAAGGGAAACGTATTAAATCGATTTTACCTCATTTCTTTCAGCATGTTAAATGTGCAACCAGGGGGGGAAACAACTTTACTCCACACACAGAGATGCGTACAAAGCTCCCCCTCGCCCTGGCAAATCTGACCATCTATCCTCCTAATTCCTGCTTAGAAGCAAAAATGAAAGCAGGCAGCACCAGTGACAATAATAAAGTGGTCAGATGCTAAACTACAGGACTGTTTTGCTAGCACAGAATGGAATATGTTCTGGGATTCTTCCGATGGCATTGAGGAGTACACCAGATCAGTCACTGGCTTCATCAATAAGTGCATCATCGTCCCCACAGTGACTGTATATACATACCCCAACCAGAAACCATGGATTACAGGCAACATCCACACTGAGATGAAGGGTAGAGCTGCCACTTTCAAGGAACAGGACTCTAACCCGGAAGCTTATAAGAAATCCCGCTATGCCCTCCAACGAACCATCAAACAGGCAAAGCGTCAACAGGACTAAGATCAAATTGTTCTACACCGGCTCCAACGCTTGTTGGCTTGCAAACTATTACAGACTACAAAGGGAAGCATGGCCGAGAGCTGCCCAGTGACACAAGCCTACAAGATGAGATAAATAACTTATATGCAAGTAACACTGAAACTTGAGAGCATCAGCTGTTCCAGACGACTGTGTGATCACGCTCTCCGCAGCCGATGTAAGAAAGGTGGTAAAGGAAGGTAACAACACATCCGCTATGCTGATCCTCAACACAGGGGCCCCTCGGGGTCCGTGATCAGTCCCCTTCTGTACTCCCTGTTCACTCATGACTGCATGGCCAGGGACGACTCCAACACCATCATTAAGTTTGCAGATGACACAACAGTGGTAGGGCTGATCACCGACAACAACGAGACAGCCTCTAGGGAGGAGGTCAGAGACCTGACTGTGTGGTGCAAGGACAACAACCTCTCCCTCAACGTGATCGAGACAAACAAGATGATTGTGGACTACAGAAAAAGGAGAACCGAGCACACCCCCAATCTCATCGACGGGGGTGTAGTGGAGCAGGTTGAGAGCTTCAAGTTCATTGATATCCACATCACCAACAAACTAGATTGGTCCAAACATACCAAGACAGTCGTGAAGAGGGCACGACAAAACCTATTCCCCCTCAAGATACTGAAAATATTTGGCATGGGTCCTCAGATCCTCAAAAGGGTCTACAGCTGCAACATCGAGAGCATCCTGACTGGTTGCATCACTGCCAGGTATGGCAACTGCTCGGCTTCCGACCGCAAGGCACTACAGAGGATAGTGCGTATGGCCCAGTACATCACCGAGGCCAAGCTTCCTGCCATGCAGGACCTCTAAACTAGGAGGTGTCGGAGGAAGGCCCTAAAAATTGTTAAAGACTCCAGCCTCCCTAGCCAATGACTGTTTTAAATCCTACCGCACGGCAAGCGGTACCGGTGTGCCAAGTCGAGGTCCAAGAGGCTTCTAAACGGCTTCTACCCCGAACCCATAAGACTCTAATCAAATGGCTACCCATACAATTGGCATTGTCCGCCAACCCCTCTTCTACACTGGTGCTAATCTCTGTTATTATCCAAGCATAGTCACTTTAATAACTCTTCCACATTTGAAGTCAGAAGTGTACATACAACTTAGCCAAATACATTTAAACTCAGTTTTTCACAATTCCTGACATTTAATTCCAGTAAAAATGCCTTGTCTTAGGTCAGTTAAGATCATCACTTTATTTAAAGAATGTGAAATGTCAGTATATTAGTAGAGAGAATTATGTTTTTCAGCTTTTATTGCTTTCATCATAATCCCAGTGGGTCAGAAGATTACATAAACTGAATTAGTATTTGGTAGCATTGCCTTTACATTGTTTCACTTGGGTCAAACGTTTCGGGAAGCCTTCCACAAGCTTACCACAATAAGTTGGCTGAATTTTAGCCCATCCCTCCTGACAGAGCTGGTGTAACTGAGTCAGGTTTGTAGGGCTCCTTCCTCGCACACACTTTTTCAGTTCTGCCCACAGATGCTCTATATGGTTGAGGTCAGGGCTTTGTGATGGCTACTCCAATACCTTGACTGTGTTGTCCGTGAACAATGCCACTTTATACACTGCTCAAAAAAATAAAGGGAACACTTAAACAACACAATGTAACTCCAAGTCAATCACACTTCTGTGAAATCAAACTGTCCACTTAGGAAGCAACACTGATTGACACTACATTTCACATGCTGTTGTGCAAATGGAATAGACAACAGGTGGAAATTACAGGCAATTAGCAAGACACCCCCAATAAAGGAGTGGTTCTGCAGGTGGTGACTACAGACCACTTCTCAGTTCCTATGCTTCCTGGCTGATGTTTTGGTCACGTTTGAATGCTGGCGGTGCTTTCACTCTAGTGGTAGCATGAGTTTAGAACCCACACAAGTGGCTCAGGTAGTGCAGCTCATCCAGGATGGAACATCAATGCGAGTTGTAGCAAGAAGGTTTGCTGTGTCTGTCAGGATAGTGTCCAGAGCATGGAGGCGCTACCAGTAGACAGGCCAGTACATCAGGAGATGTGGAGGAGGCCGTAGGAGGGCAACAAGCCAGCAGCAGGACCGCTACCTCCGCCTTTGTGCAAGGAGGAGCACTGCCAGAGCCCCGCAAAATGACCTCCAGCAGGCCACAAATGTGCATGTGTCTGCTCAAACGGTCAGAAACAGACTCCATGCGGGTGGTATGAGGGCCCGACGTCCACAGGTGGGGGTTGTGCTTACAGCCCAACACCGTGCAGGACGTTTGGCATTTGCCAGAGAACACCAAGATTGGCAAATTCGCCACTGGCGCCCTGTGCTCTTCACAGATGAAAGCAGGTTCACACTGAGCACGTGACAGACGTGACAGTCTGGAGACGCCGTGGAGAACGTTCTGCTGCCTGCAACATCCTCCAGCATGACCGGTTTGGCGGTGGGTCAGTCATGGTGTGGGGTGGCATTTCTTTGGGGGGCCGCACAGCCCTCCATGTGCTCGCCAGTGTGTGTCAGCAGTTCCTGCAAGAGGAAGGCATTGATGCTATGGACTGGCCCACCCGTTCCC
The DNA here is from genome assembly GCF_021184085.1 of Oncorhynchus gorbuscha. Lineage (NCBI taxonomy): Eukaryota > Metazoa > Chordata > Actinopteri > Salmoniformes > Salmonidae > Oncorhynchus > Oncorhynchus gorbuscha. The sequence goes on from NC_060185.1 coordinate 79,277,041, forward strand.
CAGACCTGAATCCAATTGAGCACATCTGGGACATCATGTCTCGCTCCATCCACCAACGCCACGTTGCACCACAGACTGTCCAGGCGTTGGCGGATGCTTTAGTCCAGGTCTGGGAGGAGATCCCTAAGGAGACCATCCGCCACCTCATCAGGAGCATGCCCAGGCGTTGTAGGGAGGTCACACGGGCACGTGGAGGCCACACACACTACTGAGCCTGATTTTTACTTGTTTTAAGGACATTACATCAAAGTTGGATCAGCCTGTAGGGTGATTTTCCACTTTTATTTTGAGTGTGACTCCAAATCCAGACCTCAATGGATTGATACATTTGATTTCCATTGATCATTTTTGTGTGATTTTGTTGCCAGCACATTCAACTATGAAAATAAAAAAGTATTTAATAAGAATATTTCATTCATTCAGATCTAGGATGTGTTATTTTAGTGTTCCCTTTATTTTTTTGAGCAGTGTATAATGTTTACATACCCTACATTACTCATCTCATATGTATATACTGTACTCTATACCATCTACTGCATCTTGCCTATGCCATTCAGTTATCACTAATCCATATATTTTTATGTACATATTCTTATTCATTCCTTTACACTTGTTTTACAAGTGTTGTGAAATTGTTAGGTTAGATTACTTGATAGATAATGCTGCATGGTCGGAACTAGAAGCACAAGCATTTCGCTACCCTCACATTAACATCTGCTAACCACGTGTGTGACAAATAAAATTTGATGTAAACTTCTGACCCACTGGATTTGTAAGACAGTGACTTAAAGTGAAATAATCTGTCTGTAAACAATTGTTGGAAAAATGACTTGTGACATGAACAAAGTAGATGTCCTAACAGACGTGTCAAAACTATAGTTTGTGGACAAGAAATTTGTGGAGTGGTTGAAAAACGAGTTATAATGACTCCAACCTAAGTGTATGTAAACTTCTGACTTTAACTGTACATGTACATATTACCTCAATGACCTCGACTAACCGGTGCCTCCACACATTGACTCTGTACCGGTACCCCCTGTATATAGCCTCGCTATTGCTGCTCTTTAATTTATTGTTACTTTTTTTGCATTTTAATTCAACTGCATTGTTGGTTAATGGCCTGTAAGTAAGCATTTCACTGTTATATTTGAATTGTCCGTAGATCTCCGAGACAGGATTGTGTCGATGCAATGATCTGGGGAAGGGGACTAAAAAATGACAGCAGCATTGAAGGTCCACAAGAACACAATGGCCTCCATTATTCTAAAATTGATGAAGTTTGGAACAACAAATACTCTTCCTAGAGCTGGCCTCCTGTCCAAACTGAGCAATCGGGGGAGAAAGGCCTTGGTCAGGGAGGTGACCAAGAACCCGGTGGTTACTCTGACAGAACTCTAGAGTTCCTCTGTCGAGATGGGAGAACCTTCTAGAAGGACAACCATCTCTGCAGCACTCTACCAATCAGGCCTTTATGGTAGAGTGGCCAAATGGAAGCCACTCGTCAGTATAAGGCACATGATAGCCCACTTGGTGTTTGCCAAAAGAAAACAAGATTCTCTGGTCTGATGAAACCAAGATTGAACTCTTTGGCCTGAATGCCAAGCGTTACATCTGGAAGAAACCTGGCACCATCCCTATGGTGAAGCTTGGTGGTGGCAGCGTCATGCTGTGATATTGTTTTTCAGCAGCAGGGACTGGGATACTAGTCAGATGAACAGAGTATACAGAGAGATCCTTGATGAAAACCTGCTCCAGAGCGCTCAGGACCTGACTGGGGCGAAGGTTCACCTTCCATCAGGACAACGCCCCTAAGCACACAAACAAGACAACGCAGGAGTGGCTTCGAGACAAGTCTCTGAATGTCCTTGAGTGGCTCAGCCAGATCCTAACATCTCTGGAGAGACCTGAATTTAGCTGTGCAGCAATACTCCCCATCCAACTTGACAGAGCTTGAGAGGATCTGCAGAAAATAATGTGAGAAACTCCCCAAATACAGGTTTGGCAAGCTTGTAACATCATACCCAAGAAGACTCGATGCTGTAATTGCTGCCAAAGGTGCTTCAAACAAGTACTGAGTAAAGAGTCTGAATACTTATGTAAATGTCATATTACAGCTTTTTATATATAAATTAACAAAAATGTCTAGAATCCTGTTGTTGCTTTGTCATTATGGCGTATTGTGTGTAGATTTAACATTTTTAGAATAAGGCTGTAATGTAACAAAATGTGGAAAAAGTCAAAGGGTCTGAATACTTTCCGAAAGCGCTGTAACTGAGGGATGTCTCCTTTCATATCACTTCTTCAGGTCACCTACACCATCAGGGCAATTACGTGTTTGGCTGTGTTTAATTCATTCAGGTGTTTTAGTGTCATATAAATATCTAATATAAATCTATTGTTGGGCTGGAACAACCAATAGTCACATAGCAGGTTGTCTTATTCCATTGAGGCATTTTTTCCACCTTATTACCACTGGAATTATTTGGACAAAAATGTCCTCCAGGGTATATGGATGTCATACTGTACAATTTGTGTCTCCCCTTTTCATCGTCATGGCTAGAAGGGATCCAGATTTTGTGAAATTAAAGTAATATTTGACATTTCGTAGCAGATAAGGAGAATTTACGCAGCAGGTTTGGATAATTAGGTTAAGGTTAGGAAAATGGCTAGGGTTAGCTAAAATGCAAAAAAATATATATATTTGACAAAAGATGGATCCCTTCTAGCCAGGACCCCTAACCCTAGATTAGCTACATGGTTGCATTCAAGACAAGTTCGTTTTTAATTGATCTGTTGTCAGTGTCAGTAGAGTAGTTCTAGGTTACCATCGTAATACAAAAACATTCTGCACATGTCTCCAGTCATATAACTTGTAGTAGAATTGCATGAAATGTTTATAAAGGCCACATCTTTCCCGTGCAAAAAAAGTCTCTGATATAGCCTAAGCCTATGCCACTAGGCACTTATTAATAGCCTAAATTATCACCATCCAATCTACTCATCACATTAGGAATAATAGGTTTACATTAGTCTACAAATGTGATGATAGAGGCAAGCAATCCTTTGTTATAAAGGTGCATTATGGTGAAAAAATAGCTTCCCCAAAACTTGAAACTCACGCGGCACATGCTAATAGTTAGAGAACAATCTATATAGCTAGCTAATTTTGGCTAACTTACTGTAACACATGGTTGGCATAACAGCTAAACCAAACTCGAAATCGATCAGACTTGACTTATAAGTGATGAAATGATCATAGCATACCCTGTACTGACAGCTGTCTGGGTTCAGGACTTGAAGGGCAAAAATATTTCTTCACTTTTTTCACAGTTCTTGAGTCTTATGTCATTGGTATCTCCAATAGTGTTTCATTATTACAGGGAATCTGTAAAAAAAAAATCCCATTGTCTTTCCTGCCTTGTTAGAGCAGCCAAATACTCTACAGAAAATGACCGTGGTGATGAATCAACTAGTTTTAGGATCTGTTATCATGCCGTTGTTGTCTTTAGAATGAAAGCGGTGGTGTTCCAACATGGCCGCCAGGAGGCGTCGCACATCAACTACAAGCCCTCTATAGAACACCGACCATACAAAACTGATCATAGAACACTGTATACATGTAGCCTAGGCTGTTCTGACCTTGCATCATTTTAAATGTGTATCTGTCTGTACAGCCCTGCTTTGAGGGTCCAATCAAATCAAGTCTCAAGACTGGCAATCTGTCAGAGTGTGTACACCAGGAGCCCGGTGCCAACACAAGTAGCCTTTGTCAAATTCATTTGATGTAGAAATAATGAGGTCTCAAACAAGAAAATCTTTGGAGGAGACTCGCACTGAAGTATAGATGTTGATACAATACTATATGACACTAGCTGACACATGTATGCGCACAGACACATGCACGGAGAGTGCGCACACACGCTACTTCAGGTGCTTGACCGGGTAAATAAACACTCAGACATACTAGACAAAACGATAATTTTAAGCTGAGAGAAACAACATGCACCTGCTTATAGGTATGAATGTAGACACAATAACAATGATAATCGGGGTCAGGGAGAGGCCATCCTTCTACCTGGCCATTCGAATATAGGGCAAGATTCCATGTCATCGGAGAATGAAGGAGAGGTCATCCATCACACCTGGCCATTCTAATATAGGGGAAGGTTCCATGTCATCGGAGAATGAAGGAGAGGTCATCCATCACACCTGGCCATTCTAATATAGAGCAAGGTTCCATGTCATTGGAGAATTAAGGAGAGGTCATCCTTCACAGCTGGCCATTCTAATATAGTTCAAGGCTCCATGTCATCGGAGAATAAAGGAGAGGACACACCAGCCGCAGGGAGTTCAGATCCCGTATTGGAAGACTGCTGCTATGTCGAGGTGGGTGTATACAATAATGTTTCAAAGAGCTTTAGTCTGATACATGAAAGGATGATAGGATGATCCAAATCAGTCACTTTTTATCATTAGCATACAGGTTGCCCTCTGGGAACAAACACAGCTGTTGTAGGGGAGGTAATACAAAATACAGGTTGCCCACTGGGGAGATATGCAGCTGTAGTAGGGGAGGCAATACAAAATACATGTTGCCCTGTGGGTAAATATGCAGCTGTTGCCGGGGAGGTAATACAAAATACATGTTGCCCTGTGGGTAAATATGCAGCTGTTGTAGGGGAGGCAATACAACATACATGTTGCCCTGTGGGTAAATATGCAGCTGTAGTAGGGGAGGCAATATAACATACAGGTTGCCATGTGGGGAGATATGCAGCTGTAGTAGGGGAGGCAATATAACATACAGGTTGCCCTCTGGGGAGATATGTAGCTGTAGTAGGGGAGGCAATATAAAATACATGTTGCCCTCTGGAGAGATATGTAGCTGTAGTAGGGGAGGCAATAAAACATGCAGGTTGCTCTCTGGGGAGATGGGGATGCAGCTGTAGAATGCTGTGGCAGCCATGCTGGTTAAGTGTGCCTTGAATTCTATATAAATCACAGACAGTGTCACTAGCAAAGCACCCCCAAACCATCACACCTCTTCCTCCATGCTTCATGGTGTGAACCACACATACAGATATCATGCGTTCACCTACTCTGTGTCTGACTTTTGGACTCATCAGACCAAAGGACAGATTTCCACTGGTCTAATGTCCATTGCTCGTGTTTCTTGGCCCAAGCAATTCTCTTCTTCTTATTTGTGTCCTATATTGGTGGTTTCCTTGCAGATGTTGAAATGTATCTGTTACTTAAACTAGGTGAAGCATTTATTTGGGCTGCAATCTGAGGTGCAGTTAACTATAATGAACATGTCCTCTGCAGCAGAGGTAACTCTGGGTCTTCCCTTCCTGTGGCGGTCCTCATGAGAGCCAGTGTCATCATAGCGCTTGATGGTTATTGCGACTGCACTTGAAGAAACTTTCAAAGTTATTTACATTTTCCAGATTGAGTGACCTTCATGTCTTAAAATAATGGACTGTTGTTTCTCATTGATTATTTGAGTTGTTCTTGCTATAATATGGACAGTCTTTTACCAAATAGGGCTATCTTCTCACAGCACAACTGATTGACTCAAACACATGAAATTCAACAAATTAACAAGGCATTCCAGGTGACTACCTCATGAAGCTGGTTGAGAGAATGCCAAGAGTGTGTAAAGCTGTCATCATGGCAAAGGGTGGCTACTTTGAAGAATATAAAATATACAATATATTTTAATGTATTTAACACTTTTTTGGTTACTACATGATTCCATATGTGTTACTTCATAGCTTTGATGTCTTCACTATTATTCTACAATGTAGAAAACAGTCAAAATAAAGACAATCCCTGGAATGAGTAGGTGTCCAAACTTTTTACTGGTTCTGTACTATACATACATTGCACCACTGCTGAATTGTCAATCATCCCTCTGAATTAGAGGTTGACGGATTAATCGGAATGGCCGATTAATTAGGGCCGATTTCAAGTTCCCATAACAATCGGTAATCAGCATTTTTGGACACCAATTATGGCTGATTACATTGCACTCCATAAGGAGACTGCGTGGCAGGCTGACTACCTGTTATGCGAGTGCAGCTAGGAGCCAAGTTAAGGTGCTAGCTAGCATTAAACGTATCTTATAAAAAACAATCAATCTTAATATAATCACTAGTTAACTACACATGGTTGATGATATTACTAGTTTATCTAGCTTGTACTGCGATGCATATAATCTATGCAGTGGCTGTTAATTTATCATTGAATCACAGCTTACTTTGATTTAACAAGCACATTCGCGAAAAAAGCACTGTCGTTGCACCAATGTGTAAATAAACATCAATGCCCTTCTTAAAATCAATACAGAAGTATATAATTTTAAACCTGTATATTTAGTTAACATTGCCTGCTAACATTAGTTTATTTTAACTAGGGAAATTGTGTCACTTCTCATTCGTTCTGCGCAAGCAGAGTCAGGGTATATGCAGCACTTTGGGCCACCTGGCTCGTTGCGAACTGTGTGAAGACCATTTCTTACTAAAAAAGAACGCAATTAATTTGCCAGGATTTTACATGATTATGACATAACATTGAAGGTTGTGCAATGTAACCACAATATTTAGACTTGGATGCCACCAGTTAGATAAAATATGGAACGGTTCCGTATTTCACTGAAATAATAAATGTTTTGTTTTTCAAAATGATAGTTTCCGGATTTGACCATATTAATGACCTAAGGCTCGTATTTCTGTGTGTTATTATATTATAATTAAGTCTATGATTTGATAGAGCAGTCTGACTGAGCAGTGGTAGGCAGCAGCAGACTCGTAATCATTAATTCAAACAGCACTTTCCTGAATTTGCCAGAACCTCTTTGCTGTGCTTCAAGCATTGAGCTGTTTATGACTTCAAGCCTATCAACTCCCGAGATTAGACTGGCAATACTAAAGTACCTTGTAAAATTTAAAATAGTGAAAGGTATATGAAATACAAATGGTATAGAGAGAAAAATCCTATAAAAACTACAACCTAAAACTTCTTACCTGGGAATATTGAAGACTCATGTTATAAAAGAAGCCACCAGCTTTCATATGTTCTGAGCAAGGAACTGAAACGTTAACTTTTTTACATGGCACATATTGCACTTTTACTTTCTTCTCCAACACTTTGTTTTTGCATTATTTAAACCAAATGTAACATTTTTCATTATTTATTTGAGACTAAATTGATTTTATAGGTGTATTATATTAAGTTAAAATAAGTGTTCATTCAGTATTGTTGTAATTACTACAAATATATATATAAATCGCCCGATTAATCGGTATCTGCTTTTTTTTGGGTCCTCCAATAATTGGAATCGGTATCAGCATTGAAAAATCATAATCGGTCGACCTCTGAATTGGATTCCATGGAGTCAAAGACTACATGCATAATCAACCACATCTGTCCAAACTTTAAATCTCCTCAAAACAGTAACTGCTACTGCTGTATCAGCATTGAAAAATCATAATCGGTCGACCTCTACTCTGAATTGGATTCCATGGAGTCAAAGACAACATGCATAATCAACCACATCTGTCCAAACTTTAAATCTCCTCAAAACAGTAACTGCTACTGCTACTTTGCATTTTATTCCCAATAGTATTGTATGGATAGGTTTTCTGGGAGCCATCAGCATTAAGCATGGGTACACACTATGATAGTGGGTAGTTTTCTAAACTGTCAGTAAGGAAGACAAATTATTGTGTTCTATATTACACATTTGAGAACATACTCTCATTCCAACTTTGAATTTCAAAAAACTCACTCCATTTATTCTGTCCTTCGTGACCTTTCATTAGTTCAAAGAAACAATGCGACCAAGGGTACTTGAGTATGTGTGTTGCTACAGTAACAGACAGGCACTTGGCTCCAGGATTATTCAAAAAAGAGATGCCCATGTCTTTAGAATTGTAGCCAATCAAAAGACACATTTGAATATGTTCCATCTCATTCAAGAGTTCAACATCAGGTCCTTAACCATTCGTTAAATAATTGTTCCTCTCAAAACTGTTTTTTGTTTCAATATATTTCCGGTAAAAGGTACAGTTGGTGCAGAACAAAGTGTGTGTGTTGACTCACTCTAAACTTTTCAGAAAAAGAGGGAGACTAAAATACCCACCACATCTCTGAGAACCTATTTGCCCATGAACCATTCTAATAGAGTGCAGTGATAGAACTTATTAACAGGTCACTGGAAGCTACATTGAAAGACTCAGCTCTGTCTATTTATAAGGCAATTACTTTTAAACGAACAACAAGAAAAAACACCGAAATAAAAAAACTGCCTCAACCCACAAGGCACCATTTACTTGAATTACACTGGATGGCTCAAGATGGCCACAAGCCAATGCGGTGTCCATAGTCTACCGGTTCCTAAAATCGACAAAAAAGTAGTCATACCCCTTGACTTATTCCACATTTTGTTGTGTAACAAGCTGAACTCAAAATGGATTATAAACAGTTGTTCTCTCACCCATCTACACACAATACACCATAATGACCAAGTGAAAACACGGTTTGTAGAATTTTTGAAAATGTATTGAAAATGAAATACATAAATATCTCATTTACATAAGTATTCACACCTGTGTCCAGTTTTTGTAGAAGCACCTTTGTCAGTGATTACAGATGTGAGTCTTTATGGGTAAGTCTCTAAGAGCTTTCCACACCTGGATTGTGCAACATTACTGTGCAACACCATTATTTTCAAAATTTTAGAAGCTCTGTCAAATTGGTTGTTGATCATTGATTGTAAGCTGTCTCTTTCTCAAACAAGACACTAATGTACTTGTCTTCTTGCTCAGTTGTGCAGCGGGGCCTCCCACTCCTCTTTCTATTCCGGTTAGAGCTTGTAATTGACTGTTAATTAACAAAGACATTTAGCATTTTCCAGATATACAAGCCTCATACAAGCTAATGCGGAAGTTTGGAACATCTACATTTAAAAAAGTATAATAAATCCATTCAATATACACAATCACAATGAATTCATTATTTATTTTAGGAAGGTCTAAAGAAACATTATGATATGAAGAGAATGTAGCCTATTTAAGAAGAACAAAATAAACACCCGTAGAGGGGGAAGGAAATAACTAGTGGGGATTAACAACTCACATCCTGTTGTAAATCAATGGAGAAGATCCAGGCCTGTGCTCTCCAAATTCACCAAAGGAATGTGCTTTGTCTCAACAGATCTTTTTCCGCTGAAACTTTAAAACATTCAAAGGCAAATACTGGAACAATATTTCTAAAGTAGAACATGGGGAATGGTCAAAGGCAATCTATAGAAAACTAATGTCATTTTGTTCGTTAGTTCGTGATGTCATTAAACATGTTATAAAGGAAATACTGTAACTTGGAAAATAAACGCACTACATGGATGAAGTTCCCATACTATGGGTTGTGCATGTAATATGAAAAATGATGAAACTGTTTTTGTTAAGAGACGGATGTGATTTAAGAACCTATAAGAGAAAATAGTTTCCAGTCAATAACCTGATCAGTGTGTATGTTTATCCTGTTTTCCCATTTAATTAGCTAGTAAATAAATAATTAAACCAATTTGTGTAGTATTGAATCTTAAGGCTCGGGTTTTTGTAGATGCAAGGAGGTCATGACTGTTCAGAATTATGATATGACACGAGGTAATGATTCGGCGCCGACAGAGATGGCCGTCTCGCTTCGCGTTTCTAGGAAACTATGCAGTTTTTTTAACGTGTTATTTCTTACATTAGTACCCCAGGTCATCTTAGGTTTCATTACATACAGTCGAGAAGAACTACTGAATATAAGATCAGCGTCAACTCACCATCAGTACGAACAAGAATATGTTTTTCGCAACGCGGATCCTGTGTTCTGCCTTTCAAACAGGACAGCGGAATGGATCCCATGCAGCGACCCCAAAAAACGACTCTGAAAAAGAGGGAAATGAGGCGGTCTTCTGGTCAGACTCCGGAGACGGGCACACCGTGCACCACTCCCTAGCATTCTTCTTGCCAATGTCCAGTCTCTTGACAACAAGGTTGATGAAATCCGAGCAAGGGTAGCATTCCAGAGGGACATCAGAGACTGTAACGTTCTTTGCTTCACGGAAACATGGCTCACTGGAGAGACGCTATCCGAGGCGGTGCAGCCAACGGGTTTCTCCACGCATCGCGCCGACAGAAACGGACATCTTTCTGGTAAGAAGAGGGGCGGGGGCGTATGCCTTATGGCTAACGAGACATGGTGTGATGAAAGAAACATACAGGAACTCAAATCCTTCTGTTCACCTGATTTAGAATTCCTCACAATCAAATGTAGACCGCATTATCTACCAAGATAATTGTCTTCGATTATAATCACAGCCGTATATATCCCCCCCAAGCAGACACATTGATGGCTCTGAACAAACTTTATTTAACTCTTTGCAAACTGGAAACCATTTATCCGGAGGCTGCATTCATTGTAGCTGGGGATTTTAACAAGGCTAATCTGAAAACAAGACTCCCTAAATTTTATCAGCATATCGATTGCGCAACCAGGGGTGGAAAAACCTTGGATCATTGTTACTCTAACTTCCGCGACGCATATAAGGCCCTGCCCCGCCCCCCTTTCGGAAAAGCTGACCACGACTCTATTTTGTTGATCCCTGCCTACAGACAGAAACTAAAACAAGAGGCTTCCACGCTGAGGTCTGTCCAACGCTGGTCCGACCAAGCTGACTCCACACTCCAAGACTGCTTCCATCACGTGGACTGGGATATGTTTCGTATTGCGTCAGATAACAATATTGACGAATACGCTGATTCGGTGTGCGAGTTCATTAGAACGTGCGTTGAATATGTTGTTCCCATAGCAACGATTAAAACATTCCCTAACCAGAAACCGTGGATTTATGGCAGCAATCGTGTGAAACTGAAAGCGCGAACCACTGATTTTAATCAGGGCAAGGTGTCTGGTAACATGACCGAATACAAACAGTGTAGCTATTCCCTCCGCAAGGCTATCAAACAAGCTAAGCGTCAGTACAGAGACAAAGTAGAATCTCAATTCAACGGCTCAGACACAAGAGGCATGTGGCAGGGTCTACAGTCAATCACGGACTACAAGAAGAAATCCAGCCCAGTCACGGACCAGGATGTCTTGCTCCCAGGCAGACTAAATCACTTTTTTGCCCGCTTCGAGGACAATACAGTGCCACTGACACTGCCTGCAATGAAAACATGCGGTCTCTCCTTCACTGCAGCCGAGGTGAGTAAGACATTTAAACGTGTTAACCCTCGCAAGGCTGCAGGCCCAGACGGCGTCCCCAGCCGCGCCTTCAGAGCGGAAACAGCAGAGGGAACACGCCCCTATCCACATCGATGGAACAGTAGTGGAGAGGATAGCAAGTTTTAAGTTCCTCGGCATACACATCACAGACTAACTGAATTGGTCCACTCACACAGACAGCATCATGAAGAAGGCGCAGCAGCGCCTCTTCAACCTCAGGAGGCTGAAGAAATTCAGCTTGTCACCAAAAGCACTCACAAACTTCTACAGATGCACAATCGAGAGCATCCTGGCGGGCTGTATCACCGCCTGGTACGGCAACTGCTCCGCCCTCAACCGTAAGGCTCTCCAGAGGGTAGTGAGGTCTGCACAACGCATCACCGGGGGCAAACTACCTGCCCTCCAGGACACCTACACCACCCAATGTTACAGGAAGGCCATAAAGATCATCAAGGACATCAACCACCCGAGCCACTGCCTGTTCACCCCGCTATCATCCAGAAGGCGAGGTCAGTACAGGTGCATCAAAGCTGGGACTGAGAGACTGAAAAACAGCTTCTATCTCAAGGCCATCAGACCGTTAAACAGCCACCACTAACATTGAGTGGCTGCTGCCAACACACTGACATTGACACTGACTCAACTCCAGCCACTTTAATAATGGGAATTGATGGGAAATGATGTAAATATATCACTAGCCACTTTAAACAATGCTACCTTATATAATGTTACTTACCCTACATAATTCATCTCATATGCATACGTATATACTGTACTCTATATCATTGACTGCATCCTTATGTAATACATGTATCACTAGCCACTAGCTAACTATGCCACTTTGTTTACATACTCATCTCATATGTATATACTGTACTCGATACCATCTACTGTATCTTGCTTATGCTGCCCTGTACCATCACTCATTCATATATCCTCATGTACATATTCTTTATCCCCTTACACTGTGTATAAGACAGTAGTTTTGGAATTGTTAGATTACTTGTTGGTTATTACTGCATTATCGGAACTAGAAGCACAAGCATTTCGCTACACTCACATTAACATCTGCTAACTATGTGTATGTGACAGATACAATTTGATTTGATTTGATTTGATTTCATAAGTTGACTGTTTATAGGCGTGATAGGTAAATACCCTTCCGAGTTTAATTCGGTAGATTGTAACTCTTTAAAAGACCCACTCTAGCGGTGCCTCAGATCCTAATGAGTCAATTGTTACATGATTCATTTAATCAGGTAACAACTAAACATAGTTAGTGAATTAGATAAATAAGTCTTCAGATTATTTTTTAAAGTCAAGACACAGTGTAATTAATGTTTTTCATATATGCTATTGCAAAAATAATAATTTGTTTGTGTTTATGAAGGTAAGACCACTCGGGCTCCCGAGTGGAGCAGCACTCTAAGGCCCTGCATCTCAGGGAACTGCATTCTCTCTGATCTCACGATCTCTCTGAAGCGATCCCGTGACATGGTTTCTCCAAAGAAAGGTATCCCATACATTTTGTGCTGATAATCGGCCATAACATTGTCACCGGCTTGTTCTATCCAAACAGTGCTGTCCCTTCCTCACTCCTGTCGCTCCTGTCTCACCGGTTCATTTGGTGGTAGCCCGGTCTGCCTTTTTGCCCAATATGCCTCGGAGGTGTAGGCTGAGGCTCAGAAGAATAATCAGTTCTTCCCCACCATCTGAGTCATTTTCAGATTTTGTAAATTACTGACGGCTTGGACTGCTGTTCTTCATTCACAATTGGTGATTGCAAAATTATACATCATTTCCTTCCCTGCGGTCATCAACTCACCCATCATACCACTTAATTTATTTCAACTGTTGAGTGTGAAAAACCCAGCAGCGTTCCAGTTCTTGACACACTCAAACTGGTGCGCCTGGCACCTACTACCATACCCCGTTCAAAGGCACTGTAATCTTTTGTCTTGCCCATTCACCCTCTGAATGGCACACATTCCATGTCCATGTAAACTGTCTCCTCCCCTTCATCTACATGATTTAAGTGAAAAAATCATGAAAAAAAAATGAGCTCCTGTATTTATTGAGATTTAAATGTTTTTTTTAGAGTGAAGTACATCGAAAAAATCAAGAGAAAACTGCAAGACTCAATAGAAGACAAAACAAGGAACAAACTAAACAAGACAGGCTTTTGAAAAATAACTATTTTTTTCATAAAATTGTACAGTTATCTTAGCTAGGTGAATTGCTAACATAATTGTTTACTTGTTGCTAAGCAGTTGCTAGGGACTCTCCTGGAAGAAGCTAGCTAGCTTACAAAGAATAACAACAAAAAATATCTAGTTAACAGAAGAAAGGAAGACAAAATAAGGACAAAAGAAGGACAGAAGAAAAAGGAAAAGAAAGAGGACAACAAAGTGAAACAGTCAGCACTTCTATTGCAACTTCGTATTTCGTCGTCCTAACGTAGTCTACACTGCTATCTGCCCAGCAGCTAGCCAGCTAGCAAACGTCCACCGTCTACCGAATAGCAGCACTGTAGAAACTATTACACTCAACTGAACGACTTGATTAGTGTAGTGTTAGCTAGCTACATAGTTGTCTTTGCTGTCTTCGTATCCAAGATAATTGTGTAGTTTAGAGCGTGTAGTCTTAGAGTGATTATCTTAATTTACCGAGGTTAGCTAGCCAGCTATTTGTCGTCCTTAACGTAGGAGACACTGCTAGCTAGCCAACAGCTAGCCAACGTCTACTGAATAGAACTTCCGCACTCAACAACCCGGTCGCATTCCGCTTCACTCCACAGGTAGTATCACATTTTTCATTTCATTTCATTACAGCACAACGGTTTGATTTGTTTGATCGTAGCTAGCTACATAGCTAGCTACATAGCCGTCTGTGTATCAAAGATAATTGTGTAGTCTAGAGCGATTTTCTAGGTTAGCTAGCCAGCTATTGTCGTTCTTTTAACGCAACGTAACGTAATCAACACTGCTAGCTAGCCAGCTAGCCCCCGAATAGCAGCACTGTAGAAACTACTACACTCAACGGAACGACTTGATTAGTGTAGTGTCAACAACGCAGCCACTGTCAGCTAGCCTACAAAGTCAACAACGCAGCCACTGCCAGCTAGCCTACTTCAGCAGTACTGTATCATTTTTAATAATTTTAGTCAATAAGATTCTTGCTACGTAAGCTTAACTTTCTGAACATTCGAGACGTGTAGTCCACTTGTCATTCCAATCTCCTTGCATTAGCGTAGCCTCTTCTGTAGCCTGTCAACTATGTGTCTGTCTATCCCTGTTCTCTCCTCTCTGCACAGACCATACAAACGCTCCACACCGCGTGGCCGCTGCCACCCTAATCTGGTGGTCCCAGCGCGCACGACCCACGTGGAGTTCCAGGTCTCCGGTAGCCTCTGGAACTGCCGATCTGCAGCCAACAAGGCAGAGTTCATCTCAGCCTATGCCTCCCTCCAGTCCCTCGACTTCTTGGCACTGACAGAAACATGGATCACCACAGATAACACTGCTACTCCTACTGCTCTCTCTTCGTCCGCCCACGTGTTCTCGCACACCCCGAGAGCTTCTGGTCAGCGGGGTGGTGGCATAGGGATCCTTCTCTCTCCCATGTGGTCATTCTCTCTTTCTCCCCTTACCCATCTGTCTATCGCCTCCTTTGAATTTCATGCTGTCACAGTTACCAGCCCTTTCAAGCTTAACATCCTTATCATTTATCGCCCTCCAGGTCCCCTCGGAGAGTTCATCAATGAGCTTGATGCCTTGATAAGCTCCTTTCCTGAGGACGGCTCACCTCTCACAGTTCTGGGCGACTTTAACCTCCCCACGTCTACCTTTGACTCATTCCTCTCTGCCTCCTTTCCACTCCTCTCCTCTTTTGACCTCACCCTCTCACCTTCCCCCCCTACTCACAAGGCAGGCAATACGCTCGACCTCATCTTTACTAGATGCTGTTCTTCCACTAACCTCATTGCAACTCCCTCCAAGTCTCCGACCACTACCTTGTATCCTTTTCCCTCTCGCTCTCATCCAACACTTCCCACACTGCCCCTACTCGGATGGTATCGCGCCGTCCCAACCTTCGCTCTCTCTCCCCCGCTACTCTCTCCTCTTCCATCCTATCATCTCTTCCCTCTGCTCAAACCTTCTCCAACCTATCTCCTGATTCTGCCTCTTCAACCCTCCTCTCCTCCCTTTCTGCATCCTTTGACTCTCTATGTCCCCTATCTTCCAGGCCGGCTCGGTCCTCCCCTCCCGCTCCGTGGCTTGACGACTCAATGCGAGCTCACAGAACAGGGCTCCGGAAGGCCGAGCGGAAATGGAGGAAAACTCGCCTCCCTGCGGACCTGGCATCCTTTCACTCCCTCCTCTCTACATTTTCCTCCTCTGTCTCTGCTGCTAAAGCCACTTTCTACCACTCTAAATTCCAAGCATCTGCCTCTAACCCTAGGAAGCTCTTTGCCACATTCTCCTCCCTCCTGAATCCTCCTCCCCCCCCCCCCCCTCTCTGCAGATGACTTCGTCAACCATTTTGAAAAGAAGATCGACGACATCCGATCCTCGTTTGCTAAGTCAAACAACACCGCTGGTTCTGCTCACACTGCCCTACCCTGTGCTCTGACCTCTTTCTCCCCTCTCTCTCCAGATGAAATCTCGCGTCTTGTGACAGGTTCCGACGGCCGCCCCCAACAACCTGCCCGCTCGACCCTATCCCCTCCTCTCTTCTCCAGACCATTTCCGGAGACCTTCTCCCTTACCTCACCTCGCTCATCAACTTATCCCTGACCGCTGGCTACGTCCCTTCCGTCTTCAAGAGAGCGAGAGTTGCACCCCTTCTGAAAAAACCTACACTCGATCCCTCCGATGTCAACAACTACAGACCAGTATCCCTTCTTTCTTTTCTCTCCAAAACTCTTGAACGTGCCGTCCTTGGTCAGCTCTCCCGCTATCTCTCTCAGAATGACCTTCTTGATCCAAATCAGTCAGGTTTCAAGACTAGTCATTCAACTGAGACTGCTCTTCTCTGTATCACGGAGGCGCTCCGCACCGCTAAAGCTAACTCTCTCTCCTCTGCTCTCATCCTTCTAGACCTATCGGCTGCCTTCGATACTGTGAACCATCAGATCCTCCTCTCCACCCTCTCCGAGTTGGGCATCTCCGGCGCGGCCCACGCTTGGATTGCGTCCTACCTGACAGGTCGCTCCTACCAGGTGGCGTGGCGAGAATCTGTCTCCTCACCACGCGCTCTCACCACTGGTGTCCCCCAGGGCTCTGTTCTAGGCCCTCTCCTATTCTCGCTATACACCAAGTCACTTGGCTCTGTCATAACCTCACATGGTCTCTCCTATCATTGCTATGCAGACGACACACAATTAATCTTCTCCTTTCCCCCTTCTGATGACCAGGTGGCGAATCGCATCTCTGCATGTCTGGCAGACATATCAGTGTGGATGACGGATCACCACCTCAAGCTGAACTTCGGCAAGACGGAGCTGCTCTTCCTCCCGGGGAAGGACTGCCCGTTCCATGATCTCGCCATCACGGTTGACAACTCCATTGTGTCCTCCTCCCAGAGCGCTAAGAACCTTGGCGTGATCCTGGACAACAAACTGTCGTTCTCAACTAACATCAAGGCGGTGGCCCGTTCCTGTAGGTTCATGCTCTACAACATCCGCAGAGTACGACCCTGCCTCACACAGGAAGCGGCGCAGGTCCTAATCCAGGCACTTGTCATCTCCCGTCTGGATTACTGCAACTCGCTGTTGGCTGGGATCCCTGCCTGTGCCATTAAACCCCTACAACTCATCCAGAACGCCGCAGCCCGTCTAGTGTTCAACCTTCCCAAGTTCTCTCACGTCACCCCGCTCCTCCGCTCTCTCCACTGGCTTCCAGTTGAAGCTCGCATCCGCTACAAGACCATGGTGCTTGCCTACGGAGCTGTGAGGGGAACGGCACCTCAGTACCTCCAGGCTCTGATCAGGCCCTACACCCAAATAAGGGCACTGCGTTCATCCACCTCTGGCCTGCTCGCCTCCCTACCACTGAGGAAGTACAGTTCCCGCTCAGCTCAGTCAAAACTGTTCGCTGCTCTGGCTCCCCAATGGTGGAACAAACTCCCTCACGACGCCAGGACAGCGGAGTCAATCACCACCTTCCGGAGACACCTGAAACCCCACCTCTTTATGGAACACCTAGGATAGGATAAAGTAATCCTTCTCACCCCCTCCCCCCTTAAAATATTTAGATGCACTATTGTAAAGTGGTTGTTCCACTGGATGTCATAAGGTGAATGCACCAATTTGTAAGTCGCTCTGGATAAGAGCGTCTGCTAAATGACTTAAATGTAAAATGTAAATGTAAGTGGATTTAACAAGTGACACACAGTTGAAGTCGGAAGTTAACATACACTTAGTTTGGAGTCATTAAAACCTTTTCCAACCTTTTCAATCATTTTTCAACCACTCCACAAATTTCTTGTTAACAAACTATAGTTTTGGCAAGTCG
This sequence comes from Oncorhynchus gorbuscha, assembly GCF_021184085.1. Lineage (NCBI taxonomy): Eukaryota > Metazoa > Chordata > Actinopteri > Salmoniformes > Salmonidae > Oncorhynchus > Oncorhynchus gorbuscha. The sequence goes on from NC_060185.1 coordinate 79,294,833, forward strand.
GTTAGGACATCTACTTTGTGCATGACCACAAGTCATTTTTCCAACAATTGTTTACAGACATTAGTTCACTGCATCACAATTCCAGTGGGTCAGAAGTTTACATACACTAAGATGACTGTGCCATTAAACAGCTTTGAAAATTCCAGAAAATTATGTCATGGCTTTAGAAGCTTCTGATGGGCTAATTGACATCAATTGAGTCAATTGGAGGTGTACCTGTGGATCTATTTCAAGGCCTACCTTCAAACTCAGTGACTCTTTGCTTGACATCATGGGAAAATCAAAATAAATCAGCCAAGACCTCAGAAATAAAATGGTAGACTTCCACAAGTCTGGTTCATCCTTGAGAGCAATTTCCAAACGCCTGAAGGTACCTCGTTCATCTGTACAAACAATAGTATGCAAGAATAAACACCATGGGACCACGCAGCCGTCATACCGCTCAGGAAGGAGATGCATTCTGTCTCCTAGAGAAGAACATACTTTGGTGCGAAAAGTGCAAATCAATCCCAGAACAACAGCAAAGGAAATTGTGAAGATGCTGGAGGAAACAGGTACAAAAGTATCTATATCCACAGTAAAACAAGTCCTATATCGACATATCCTGAAAGACCGCTCCGCAAGGAAGAAGCCACTGCTCCAAAACCGGCATAAAAAAAGCCAGACTATGGTTTGCAACTGCACATTGGGACAAAGATCATACTTTTTGGAGAAAAGTCCTCTGGTCTGATGAAACAAAAATAGAGCTGTTTGGCCATAATGACCATCGTTATGTTTGGAGGTCAAAGGGGGAGGCTTGTAAGCCGAAGAACACCATCCCAACAAAGAAGCACAGGGATGGCAGTATCATGTTGTGGGGGTGCTTTACTGCAGGAGGGTCTGGTGCACTTCACAAAATAGAAGGCATCATGAGGCAGGAAAATTAGGTGGATATATTGAAGCAACATCTCAAGACATCAGTCAGGAAGTTAAAGCTTGGTCGCAAATGATGGGTCTTCCAAATGGACAATGACCCCAAGCTTACTTCCAAAGTTGTGGCAACATGGCTTAAGGATAACAAAGTCAAGGTATTGGAGTGGCAATCACAAAGCTCTGACCTCAATCCTACAGAAAATCTGTGGGCAGAACTGAAAAAGTGTGCGCGAGCAAGGAGGCCAACAAACACGACTCAGTTACACCAGCTCTGTCAGGAGGAATGGGTCAAAATTCACCCAACTTATTGTGGGAAGCTTGTGGAAGGCTACCCGAAATGTTTGGTCCAAGTTAAACAATTTAATGGCAATACTACCAAATACTGGGATTGTGATGAAATAAATAAAAGCTGAAATAAATAATTCTCTCTACTATTATTCTGACATTTCACATTCTTAAAACAAAGTGGTGATCCTAACTGACTGTCCTAAAACAAGGTATTCTTACTTGGATAAAATGTCAGGAATTGAGTTTAAACTGAGTTTAAATGTATTTGGATAAGGTGTATGTAAACGTCCAACTTCAACTGTAAATAAGGGATCATAGCTTTCATTCTGTGCCATGGAAAGTGTTCTTAATGTTTTGTATACTCAGTGTATGTGTGCCATTCAGAGGGAGAATGGGCAAAATAAAAGATTTCAGTGCCTTTCAACAGGTATGGTAGTAGGTGCCAGGCGCACTGGTTTGAGTGTGTCAAGAACTGCAACACTGCTGGGTTTTTCACACTCAACAGTTAAAATAAATAAATTAACTACTGTTGAAGCACATGTTGTGCCCTGAAAACTGTATATGTCACCCTTTAATGCCATTTGTTAATTATGTAAGTTACAACACCATGATATTTAGCTTTGTTGCATAGCGCTGAACAGACAGGGAGCATATGCTCAATAAGAAGCAGATGTCCTTCTGCATGCTCTGTTATTATTTGCATGGTATTATATCTTTATTAGAGTAATTGTGTCTATATTTCTTAAAAAGGGAAGGCTTTCTACAAGGCCAAGTGGATTATTGAGTTTCGACAGCACCGCGTGAGCTGTCAGCTTGGGTCCACGAGCTTAGCCTTCTCACCAACGCTGTTGTCGAGAGATGGTGGAGCACAACAAAGCCAAGAGTACATCATGTCAAGATGTTCTTACGGAAATAAACAAATAAATCCCAATGGTATGTCCTAAATATGTCTATTTTTCAAACACACTGTACTCTCAGAGCCATCTGAAAAAGTCCAGCAAGAACACAATAGCTGAGTGTAAATATAATATTTTCCCCAAAAACTTTTGCCAGTTTTCAGCCTGCTCTGACAATTATTTTTCATTGACAGAGTGACTACTGACTATATCAAATCAAATCAAAGTTCATTGGTTGCGTAGACAGTTTAGCAGGTGTTGCAGCGGTGCAGCGAAGTGCTTATGTTACTACAAGCTCCTAAGAATGCAGTCAAATGTCAAACAGCTAGAACGTAAAGAAAAGTCAAATGTAAAGAAAAATAAAGAAAACAAGGACGGCGGGATGAATCCAATTACCAACCCAAATAGCACTGTAGCAGTATCAAAATGCAATCTATACATATGTACACCGGGGGAATCTACACAAGATAAACTGAAAAGGATACGTACTGCAGTAGATATATTGTGATTGTTGTGGTCGTGTATCTCCTTTTTTTATGGTGTCAGGCCAAGGGTGCATCATTTTACATAGTCCTATTATTTTTCTCCATTTGCTTCCAATTTAAACTGTCAAAATATCCCTATGGTGCAGAGACCTCGGGAAGGGGTGCCCAGAGCCTCTTAATGCGAGTGTATTCTGCATGCATGTATGTGAAGCAGAGATAAGGGCCATGATTTTACATTTTTTTCTAGAGTAGAATGTAGGGCACATCTCCACGGATAGATCTGAAAGGAGAAATACTCAGGTGTGACAGCTGGAACATCTCAGGGCAGAAGTAGAACACACCACAGATACATGGAGATGGAGAGGAGAGGGATGAGGAGCAGATAGGGTTCAAATAAACACAGTCAATATAGATATTTCGTCACAAATGCTCAAATATGTCTGCAAGATAAACATAGCAAGAAAATAAATGTCGCTTTTTCAGGACACTGTCTTTCAAAGATAATTAGTAAAAATCCAAACAACTTCACAGATCTTCATTGTAAAGGGTTTAAAAACGTATTATGGCTGGGGGCAGTATTGAGTAGTTTGGATGAATAAGGTGCCCTGAGTAAACTGCCTGCTACTCTGTCCCAGTTGCTAATATATGCATATAATTAGTATATTTGGATAGAAAACACTCTAACGTTTCAGAAACTGTTTGAATGATGTCTGTGAGTATAACAGAACTCATATGGCAGGCAAAAACCTGAGACAAAAATCCAACCAGGAAGTGGGAAATCTGAGTTTGGTCGTTTTTCAACTCATTCCCTATTGAAGATACAGTGGGATATTGGTCATGTTGCACTACCTAAGGCATCCACTAGATGTCAACAGTCTTTAGAAACTTGTTTGAGGCTTCTACTGTAAAGGAGGGGCTCATAAGACCTCTTTGAGTCAGTGGTCTGGCGGAGTGCCAAAAACTAATGACGCTCATTCACATGAGAGGTAGCTCACATTCCACTGCTTTTCTATAGACAAAGGAATTCTCCGGTTGGAACATTATTGAAGATTTATGTTAAAAACACCATAAAGATTGATTCTGTACATCGTTCGACATGTTTCTACGGACTGTAACGGAACTTTTTGACATTTCGTCTCCAACTAGTGAACGCACTTCGTGAGTTTGGATTTGTTTACAAAACGTGCTAACAAAAGTAGCTATTTGGACATAAATGATGGACATTATCGAACAAAACAAACATTTATTGTGGAACTGGGATTCCTGGGAGTGCATTCTGATGAAGATAATCAAAGGTAAGTGAATATTTATAATGTTATTTCTGACTTCTGTTGACTGCACAATATGGCGGATATCTTTTTGGCTTGTTTGGTCTCTGAGCGCCGTACTCAGATAATTGCATGGTTTGCTTTTTCCGTAAAGCTTTTTTGAAATCTGACACAGCGGTTGCATTAAGGAGAGAGTATCTAAAGTTCCATGCATAACACTTGTATTTTCATCAACATTTATTATGGGAATTTCTGTAAATTGATGTGGCTCTCTACAAAATCACTGGATGTTTTTGGAACTACTGAACATAACGTGCCAATGTATACTGAGTGTTTTTGATAGAAATATTAATTTATTGAACAAAACATACATGTATTGTGTAACATGAAGTCCTATGAGTGTCATCTGATGAAGATCATCAAAGGTTAGTGATTAATTCTATCTCTATTTCTGATTTTTGTGACTCCTCTTTTTGGCTCGGAAAATGGCTGTTTTTCTGTGACTTGGCTCTGACCTAATATAATTGTTTGTGGTGCTTTCGCCGTCAAGCCTATTTGAAACCAGACACTGTGGAGGGATTGACAAGAAGTGTATCTTTAAAATGGTGTGAAATGCCTGTTGTGATACAACCTGGGATTGAACCAGGGTCTGTAGTGACGCCTCGAGCACTGAAATGCAGTGGCTTAGACTGCTGTGCCACTCGGGAGACTGCATGAGCAGGTACGATGAAGGAAATGTATTTTTCAGTGTCTGTCTACTGTAATTTCAAGAACTTGTTGCTTTGGTACGGTGCTCTGTGGTAAATCTGGAAAAGAACTGGAATAAGGAGGAAAAGGTTTTCTAGTAATAGTAAAAAACAATGAAGTTGTGCCCCAGAATACGAATGAGTCAATAAAATTTTGTCTTAACAACAGACACTCTCTGAAACATGCAGGCGAACACACATTTATTTGCCACACTGAAGGGTCCTTTGTCTAAATCAGTTTTGAATTAATCTTTTCCTCAGTTCTACAGAGCCAACTACAGACAAAATCCTTAGGCTGGAATGTGAAAGTATCTTCTTAACGCCATGATTCTCCTTCAATTCCATTCAGAACCAGACAAATTATCCTCTTTGTGTTCCACCCAATGCAGAAAAGCATTTTGTCGACGTAATACTACAGCCCAGAGCCAAGTAGTGCAGGGAGTTATTATGCCGCAGTGCCTTAGAAATGAATGTGGATAATAGATATATTCATGACTGTATTAATATCCTCAGAGTTCAACTTTTTTTCTCTCCTCATCTCTCACTCCATTTTCCCTCTCCCAGGCTCCACACTGCTTTGCCCTTGGCTATGCCTTATACTAAACAGATTTATGAGAACATTTGTGTCATATTTCCTCTTTTTCCAGATTGTCAAGACGGATCGTCAGCGCAGCCTCTGATTGAGTTGAATCACCACACATGCTTGGCTCTCATTGTCAGGACCCACAGATTAATCTCTGGGGGAAAATTATACGAGGCAAATTGGCCAATGACATTTCTCTCAAGGCTTTTCCGTCACTATTACCGCAAGGTCAGGGGTCAGGAAAATACTGTCTTAAAGACTACCATTTCCAACGACAATATAATAAAATCAAATGTTATTGGTCAGATAAAAATATTTATCAGATGTCATTGCGGGTGTGGCAAAAATGTTGTGTTCCTAATTATAACAGTGCAAAAGTATATAACAATTCACAAATCTAAAAGTAAAATAATGGAATTAAGAAATATATAATATTAGGACGAGCAATGTCGGAGTGTCATTGACTAAAATACAGTAGAATAGAATACATTATATACATATGAGATCAGTAAAGGAGGATGTAAACATTATTAAAGTGCCTAGTGTTTCATTATTAAAGTGGCCAGTGATTTCAAGTCTATGTATATAGGGCAGAAGTATTTAAGGGACAGGGTTGAGTAACCGGGTGGAAGCCAGCTAGTGATGGCTGTTTAACAGTCTGATGGCCTTGAGATAGAAGCTGTTTTTCAGTCACTCGGACCCAGCTTTGATGCACCTATACTGACCTCGCCTTCTGTATGATAGCGGGGTGAACAGGCTGTGGCTCAGTTGGTTTATGTCCTTGATGATCTTTTTGGCCTCCCTGCGACATCGGGTGCTGGAGGGCAGGCAGGGCCAATTGTACGCTTTGAAAAAAAGGTATATCTTAACCTGGAAATGGACAGCAGGAAATCTCCACTGAAAATGGTGTTGATGTGCCTCGATCATCTGTCCACAACATTAGCTCATGTTTGTGAAATCAAATTATTGACAGACGCATTCAAGTCGAATGCTCCGTAAGACAGTTAAAATTAATCTAAGCGATGAGCGGAGGAGCCATCGGTATGTATGTCAGAGAGGTAATGAAAACTACCACAGCAGAGAGAAGTGAGAGGTGAATCTCTTTTGGAATGTGATTCAGACGTCCCACAGCAGGCACGGTACAGAGTGCCGGTAGCAATGTACAACCTGACCCCATTTAAAGCTTAACTAACAACGTAGATATTTTTGGTGTGTGCCTTTGGCCCAGGCACGGGGGTGAACTCCTGATCTCCTTCCCTTCACTGGCTCTACCCTGGGGAAATCCTCCATCTTTAATTATCATCTCAGAGCTGTCTGTGGCGAACAGAAATGCAGTGACGGTGGACTCTATTCCCAAGGTTGTCCACTCGGCACGGGATAGCAGGACCAACATTGGGCAGGGGAAGGTGGGGCATCAAGGCTGGAGATGGCAGCTTTTCTGCCCATACCATCCGTCAGAAACAGGAAATAAAGTGTGTCCTTTCCTGTCAGAAGGAATATCTTTGGTCTCTGGAGAAATTTCAAATGTATCCTTGTGTGATGTTCTGCTTGTCAAAGCGAGATTCCTAAGCACCAAGTAAAAATAGGTTTAAGGAAGCATTTTTGAGTTTCATACATCTAAGTGAAACATTTACGGAGGATTTAATTGTTGTCGAGTATGCACCGTTTTTTTGTCCTGAGGGAATGATACTAGAAATTCTCCTATCTGGAAAAAAGAGGAGCAAGTTTTGTAGTCGTTAAATCTCTTAGTAAATCTGGCCTGAGGTGTTTTTGTTGAGAGGCAATAAGTTAGTGGTCGATAACCACTCTGGGGTGGGATTTGAGTAATGCATTTTCTCATTGAAGGTATATGCGTCCAAATTTCACCTGTATTCCATTAAAGCTGCAGGATTTAGCCAGCGGATCTAGCAAGTGCTTATATGAGCAGAGATTATAGCACCTTTAAGGCAGCCTTAAGAGTTCCATCCACAGTCTAAAAACCACAAGCAGCACACGGTGCTGAGAGCACAAGATGGCATGATAACTAGTCCTTTAAAACTAAACAAGAATAAAGTAGATAAACGGCGGCGAGGATGAAGCAATGCTGTGTTTTGCATTAAGCATGACCTCCGAGATCCAAAATGCCTTGTAAGAAACACTCCCCTGTATTCCGGCGGAAAAAAATTACTGAACCTTTGTTCGGTACATAGTTTTGAAGTTGTGTGTCAGCAAGTGCTTTGAGTCACCATTGGCAGTCCCAAGACACAAAAAAAATGAGCAGAGGAGAACTTCATCCATAACAATTTTCCAACAGACAAGGCCAACTTCAAAGCCCTTGCCGCCGCTGTTCACAGTGCAGAAAAGACGCTAGTTGATTACATGCTAATCAACGTTTATTGTGGCAATGTTATCAAAGGAGCAAACAAACAAATGCAGAACACAACACATGAGGAAATGGCTATTCATTAAATCATCAGTCAGAAAAAAATGACTAATTGGATGTTCAACCACAGAAACAATAGGACTAACACATGGGATGTTTCTCAATATGCATACCACCGTGCTCCACACTCTTATTGTGAGGACAAGAGTGTGGGAAATGAATGAAAGAACACATTTGAGAAGCACTCGCACGCTTCACCTCCACATTCACTGAACCTTCTTCCAGCCAAGACAATGGCAACAACAGGCGAAACAAGATATACACAAACCATACGTTCTACTACATAATTATCAGCTAGATACATTGCATTCGGAAAGTATTCAGACCCCTTGAATTTTTCTACATTTTGTTACGTTATAGCCTTATTCTAAAAATGATGAAATAGTTTTTTCCCACTAATCAATCAATCAATCCAAAATAGCCCATAATGGCAAAGAAAAACAGGTTTTTAGAAAGCAAATGTATATATGAAAAAAAGGGAAATATCACATTTACATAAGTATTCAGACCATTTACTAAGTACTTTGTTGAATTACCTTTGGCAGCGATTACAGCTTCAAGTCTTCTTGGGTATGATGGTACAAGCTTGGCACACCTGTATTTAGGGAGTTTCTCCCATTCTTTTCTGCAGATCCTCTCAAGCTCTGTCAGGTTGAATGGGGAGCGTCGCTGCACAGCTATATTCAGGTCTCTCCAGAGGTGTTTGATCTCAACATTCCGAGACTTGTCCTGAAGCCACTCCTGCCTTGTCTTAGCTGTGTGTCTAGGGTCGTTGTCCTGTTCGCCCCAGTCTGAGCACTCTAGAGCAGGTTTTCATCAAGGACCTCTCTACACTTTATACTCTATACTCCGTTCACCTTTGCCTCAATCCTGACTAGTCTCTCAGTCCCTGCCGTTAAAAACATCCCCACAGCATGATGATGCCACCACCATGCTTCACCGTAGGGATGGTGCCAGGTTTCCTCCCGACTTGACTATTGGCATTCAGGCCAAATAGTTCAATCTTGGTTTCCTCAGACCAGAGAATCTTGTTTCTCATGGTCTGAGAGTCTTTAGCTGCCATACGGCAACTTACAAGCGGGCTGTTACTGAGGAGTGGCTTCCGTCTGGCCACTCAACCATAAAGGCCTGATTGGTGGAGTGCTGCAGAGATGGTTGTCCTTATGGAAGGTTCTCCCATCTCCACAGAGGAACTCTGGAGTCTCTGTCAGAGGGACCATGGGGTTCTTTGTCACCTCCCTGATCAAGACCCTTCTCCCTTCCCTGATTGCTCAGTTTGGCCTGCCGGCCAGCTCTAGGAAGAATCTTCAGCCATTTAAGAATGATGGAGGCCACTGTGTTCTTGGGGACCTTCAATGCTGCACACATGTTCGTGTACCCTTCCCCATATCTGTGCCTCGACACAATCCTGTCTCTGAGCTCTACGGAAAAATGATTTGACCTCATGGCTTGGTTTTTGCTCTGACATGCACTGTCAACTGTAGGACCATATAAAGACAGGTGTGTGCCTTTCCAAATCATGTCTAATCAATTGAATTTACAACAGCTGGACTCCAATCAAGTTATAGAAACATCTCAATGATGATCAATGGAAACAGGATGCACCTGAGCACAATTTTGAGTCTCATAGCAAAGGGTCTGAATACGTACAGTTGAAGTTGGAAGTTTACATACACTTAGGTTGGCGTCATTAAAACTTGTTTTTCAAACCACTCCACACATTTCTTGTTAACAAACTATAGTTTTGGCAAGTTGGTTAGGACATCTACTTTGTGCATGACAATACATTTTTCTAACAGTTGTTTACAGACAGATTAGTTCACTTATAATTCACTGTATCACAACTCCAGTGGGTTTACATACACTAAGTTGACTGTGCCTTTAAACATCATGGAACATTCCAGAAAATTATGTCATGGCTTTAGAAGCTTCTGATAAGCAAATTGACATCATTTGAGTCAATTGGAGGTGTACCTCTGGATGTATTTCAAGGCCTACCTTCAAACTCAGTGCCTCTTTGCTTGACATCATGGGGAAATCAAAATAAACCAGCCAAGACCTCAGAAAAAAAAATTGAGACCCCCACAAGTCTGGTTTCTCCTTGGGAGCAATTTCCAAACGCCTGAAGGTAAAAAAAAAAAGTGCAAATCAATCCCAGAACAACAGCAAAGGAAATTGTGAAGATGCTGGAGGAAACAGGTACAAAAGCATCTATATACACCGTAAAACGAGTCCTATATCGTCATAACCTGAAAGGCCGCTCAGCAAGGAAGAAGCCACTGCTCCAAAACCACCATTAGAAAACTGACTACAGTTTGCAACTGCACGTGGGGACAATATCATACTCTTTGGAGAAATGTCCTCTGATCTGATGAAAAAAAAAGAGCTGTTTGGCCATAATGACCATCGTTATGTTAGGAGGAAAAGGGGGGGATGCTTGCAAGCCGAAGAACACCATCCCAACAGTGAAGCACGGGAGTGAGAGCATCATGTTGTGGGAGTGCTTTGCTGCAGGAGGGTCTGGTGCACTTCACAAAATAGATTATGCGGATATATTGCAGCAACATCTCAAGACATCAGTCAGGATGTTAAAGCTTGGTCGCAAATGGGTCTTCCAAATGGACAATGACCTCACGCATACTCCCAAAGTTGTGGCAAAATGGCTTAAGGACAACAATGTCAAGGTATTAGAGTGGCCATCACAAAGCCCTGGCCTAAATCCTACAGAAGATTTGTGGGCAGAACTGAAAAAGTGTGTGCGAGTAAGGAGGCCTAGAAACTCGACTCAGTTACACCAGCTCTGTCAGGAGTAATGGGCCAAAATTCACCCAACTTACTGTGGGAAGCTTGTGGAAGGCTACCCGAAAAGTTTGACCCAAGTTAAACAATTTAAAGGAAATGCTACCAAATACTAATTGTGTGTATGTAAACTTCTGACCCACTGGGAATGTGATAAATAAATCACTCTCCCAACTATTATTCTGACATTTCACAATCTTAAAATAAAGTGGTGATCATAACTGACCTAAGACATGGCATTTTTACTAGGATTAAATGTCAGGAATTGTGAAAAACTGAGTTTAAATGTATTTGGCTAAGCTAACAAAATATCCACAAAAAAACTGTTTTACTTCATAACTATCAGCTAGCTATATGTGAATCGTAATAATGTAGCTAATCAGATAGTTTAACAGGCAAACATATCATAACACGAATATTATGCTAGATGTATTAACGTATCAAGATAAAATATTGTAGTCAGGCAACATATGAAATGTAAAGACAATTTCTCCTTCCGAAGTCAGCTCAAAGGGCAGCTCAAATAATGGCTGCCCTTGACTTCAATAAATGTTTCATCATTTTATACGTGGTTGCATCATATTTCTTTGCATACTTTCAGTTGAAGCTTGCAAACAGAGTACACATTCTAGAAGTGCCCTTCGTGCTCTGTTTCGCATACTTTGATTTGGACTCATCCTCTGACCCTCATGTGCTCCAATTTGCATGATTGGAGCACAGTGGTGTGCATTTTGAGAAACACCCATGCTCTTACTACCTTGCTATCACTCTATGACCTATCCCTCTGTGACCTATCCCTCTATGACCTATCCCTCTATGACCTATCACTCTATGCCCTATCACTCTATGCCCTATCACTCTACGCCCTATCACTCTATGCCCTATCACTCTACGCCCTATCACTCTACGCCCTATCACTCTACGCCCTATCACTCTACGACCTATCACTCTACGACCTATCACTCTACGACCTATCACTCTACGACCTATCACTCTACGCCCTATCACTCTACGACCTATCACTCTACGACCTATCACTCTACGACCTATCACTCTACGACCTATCACTCTACGACCTATCACTCTACGCCCTATCACTCTACGCCCTATCACTCTACGACCTATCACTCTACGACCTATCACTCTACGACCTATCACTCTACGACCTATCACTCTACGCCCTATCACTCTATGCCCTATCACTCTATGACCTATCACTCTACGACCTATCACTCTACGACCTATCACTCTACGACCTATCACTCTACGCCCTATCACTCTACGCCCTATCACTCTACGCCCTATCACTCTACGACCTATCACTCTACGACCTATCACTCTATGACCTATCACTCTATGCCCTATCACTCTATGCCCTATCACTCTACGACATATCACTCTACGACCTATCACTTTATGACCTAACACTGTTGACATGAAGGTCAATGGACATAAAGCTCCTAAACATCACGTTTATCACCTTATCCATCCAATTTGCTACATAAGAGGGGATAGTTCATTAAAAACAGCATCACATTCATATACTGTAGCTGCCAAACGTTACAAGGGTCTCAATAACTGTTCGTTGGGAGGTTTATTTTTGGCGGTTACTTATTCAAGCGTTACTGTCATAGGCAGTTACTACACAATACCTAACCACAACAAATCTAGCTAGTAGGCTTGTAGAGAGAGTGTATAACAATAATTCTGAGGGGACATGGTAAGAATGGGATAAATATGTTGGACACGCTCAAAAGATTAGCATTATTTTTAAAGGGTCAGACAATAAATCAGATGATCACTTCCATTAATTCTCAAGTTAAGTTCACAACCCGCTCCATCAAACCAATATGAGTGTGCACCTGGAGTACATGAAAGCATGCTACAGTGACATTATTTCATCTCAAACCTACTGACATGCCAACTCAACCTCAATGAATATAATAAGACATTATAGGTCCATCTGAGATTGTGATTATGTTGCTCTGCTGCCTGACACAACACAGAAACATGCCATACATTTGGAACATGGAGGCGTTAAGTGGCTTGACTAGCAGCCTTTGGGTTGCAAGTTCATCTCTCATATTGCAAAGCCCGTTTCAAATGAGCAACCTTCTGGTTAATGGTCCACTTGTCTAACTTCTGGGCTGAAACAAGTCATTGTCTATACAAAACAGAACAAAAGTGTGTAAGAATAGGGAATTAATGTAAAAACAGCACAACAAGCCCACAATGTCAGTCCTCATGGTCATCAGTCCGCTTGTCCCAGGCCCTCCTTGAGACTCAGCAAATTCCATGCCCCTGTGAGTCTCTCTGGGTGAACATCTGGCTTCTAATTAGCAGTGACCTTGAGGCAGGTGAGCCATTGATGATGGGCGAGTCCATAGAGAGAAGGGTCTAGTCTCCTGCGAGGACAACTGTGTGTGCTGGGCCGGGCTCCAGTTATCACTGACCTCTACCTGCCTCAAAGCTACTCCCTATGGGGAGACAGCTTCTGAGGTAATAAGAGATGCTATCATGTGTGTCAGGGAAGGGGAGAGTAGACGACCTGCTGGGAGTCCACATGCAGATCTATCATCTCGTTAGCGTGTTGCATTTATAATTCACAAGCATGCAGGGTTGCATGTGTAATTAAGTTGTGCATCCACACAACTCTATGACGACGCTATGACTCAGAAAAGCAGATGGCTTTTACACCGCTCTACAGGAAATTCTACTGATATTTCAGTCAAGGCGACCATTTTGGTTCTGAAGGCAAGTGGATTTATCGACTCATTTCTCTAATACGCCAACTATAGATAAACATAACATTCATTTCGCTAATATTTTACAAGGAATGAATCAGAATGTAAATACTATTCTGCAAAAGAAAGTAATACAATCAAACCAAATGAAAATGATTAAAAGGGCATCTTATTGAATAACATTAATGATTGCCAGCAAATGCCAAAGTACGCCACTCGACCCGGAGTGGATTGTACAAGGATCCAGTTTTCATTGATTAGCAATTATCTTTCTTTTCGATTTGAACTTGTCATGACGGAAGCATAACATTAAATAGAAACAATATAAGGCAATTAACATGAAGTGAAGCAGTTGGGAAAAGGCAGTATAATGTGCTTAAGGGAGGCTCAGCCTGCAATAGAGCAGACAAAGGCCTGTCTCTCTCGCTTTTCTCTTTCACTCTTTTCTCTCTTTCTCTATTTTTCTTCTCTCTCTGAGGAGACTTGGGAGAGAGAGAGTCCCTCTGGAGTGGGCAATCAAGGGAAAGAAACTGACAAAAAGCCTTTCTCAGGGAAATCATCCGGAACTGATTGCTCTTTTCAATCAGGTATATTAAGTGTGCAGGCTCCAGCCGTTTGTAGATGAGCTTGTGATTATTCTAATGTTTGAACCCCCTCCTCCTTATCACACCCCCCCCCACCTTCTGACCAGCCAACCCCCGTTTTCCCCCACGGCCCTTGATGCAACAAGCAGAAATTTACAGGCTCAGAGCCTCTGGCTGTACAGGATGAATAGGTCACCTGGCCTCACCTCAGCTACAGATCACAACAGAGGGTGGTGGTAGTCATCGCAGAGGCGAGGGGTCTACTTCAGCTGAAAATAATGAGTCAAATAATGATTCAACACACAACAACATTCTCCAAGTTGTAGTGGTGGTGGGACAAGCAGGGGGAGGTTCTATTTGTAATAGCTTGTCAGAAGTAAGTTGGGTGGCACAGAGAGAAAGTGATGGTGGAAACAGGGATATAGAGAGAGGAAGTGATGGGGGAGACGGAGATACAGAGAGAAAGTGATGGTGGAAACAGGGATATAGAAAGGGAAGTGATGGGGGAGATGGGGATAAAGAGAGAGGAAGTGATGGGGGAGATGGGATAAAGAGAGAAAGAGATGGGGATAAAGAAAGAGGAAGAGATGGGGGAGACGGGGATAAAGAGAGAGGAAGAGATGGGGGAGACGGGGATAAAGAGAGAGGAAGAGATGGGGGAGACAGGGTTGAAGAGAGAGGAAGTGGTGGGAGAGACAAGGTTGAAGAAGGAGGAAGTGGTGGGGGAGACGGGGTTGAAGAGAGAGGAAGTGGTGGGAGAGACTAGGTTGAAGAGGGAGGAAGTGGTGGGGGAGACAGGGTTGAAGAGAGAGGAGGTGATGGGGATAAAGAGAGATGACGTGATGGGGGATAAAATGAGAGGAAGTGATGGGGGATAAAGGGAGAGTAAGTGGAATCCTAGATACACATTTCCATTCCAGCATGCTGCCGGCCATGGGCCAAGTAGAAAAATAATAACAAAAGGAGAAACTAGAAAGTTATTTTAGTGGAGACGAGGAAACAAAGTGGCTCTAATGCACTGTAGCGATGAAGGAGAGAAAGATGCCTAACAGAGAGGAGAATGAGAGATGACAACTAGATATTGCTTGGGGTTAGGGTGAACAGTGTACCCAGTTAAGGAAGCAATCTTTTTCCCATGTTCTTATACCAATTTACCTGACAGGAGACCAAAAAGCCTTGTAAAAGATCTGGAAGATAGTCTATAAATTATTCAGATGGGCCCGTTGTTCTACACAAGTGTTACAGCTCCTCCAGACTCGTATCAAGCTAACGCGTGGCCCAGCCATCGTGGTGTTCCAGCCTCAAAGTGTTCTCTGATTAAATGAGCTTTAGTGAGACTAGACAGCTGCGATTTGAGCTTCTTTGTTTTGGTCCTCTCCGGCATCTCAAAAAGCCCTTAAAAGCACCCGAAAACAACAGAATAAAACTTGAGCGCTGGTGACCAAAGAGGTCTCTCTTTGGTACGGGGAAAAGGAAAATGAGAACACTATGAATTTTATTTTAAAACAAAGATCATTGTGTCATGTTTCTTGTTGGAGTGAGAGACGGTGCATTTTTTGTTAGAGTGGGTGACTCAATCATCTAATTCCTTTTGGCTTCACCTGTGGAAGCGGACTTCTGTCAAAACTGAAGAAACACATCACTTCATGATTCAAACCAATGCTGTCTGGCTGACCAATAGGGACAATAACAAAATATATTTCCAAATCAAATGATTTCTCTCTCAGTATGGAATCATCTGCTCTTAAAGGTCTAATGCAGACATTTTTATATCAATATCACATCATTTATATGTAGCAATTTAAGTACCTTCCTGTGATTGTTTTCAATCACTTAGAAAATAGCAATTTCTCAAGCAATTTTGTTAGAGGACTGTCTGGGTGTGGTTTGAGTGGGGAAGGGAAAACTGAAAACTACACTGAACCAAAATATAAATGCAACAATTTCAAATATTTTACTGAGTTAGAGTTCATATAAGGAAATCAGTCAAATGAAATAAATGAATTAGGCCCTAATCCATGAATACCTTAAAAACAAAGTAGGGGCGTGGATCAGACAACCAGTCAGTATCTGGTGTGACCACCATTTGTCTCATGCAGCGCCTCACCTCTTCTGCATAGCGTTGATCAGGCTGTTGATTGTGGCTTGTGGAATGTTGTCCCACTCCCTTACAATGGATGTGTGAAGTTGCTGGATATTGGTGGGAACTGGAACAAGCGGTTGCACATGTCGTTTCAGAGCATCTCAAACATGCTCAATGGTTGACGTGTCTGTTGAGTTTTCAGGCCATGGAAGAACTGGAACATATTCAGTTTCCAGGAATTGTGTACAGATCCTTGCGACATGGGGCTGTGCATTATCAAATTACCATCAATAAAATTAAATTGTGTTCGTTGTCCACAATGAGGAAATCTGTTCAGAACATTGATATCAGCAAACCACTCGCCCACACGACACCATACACAATGTCTGCCATTTTCCTGTTGGAGTTGAAACTGGGATTCAACCGTGAAGAGCACACTTCTCCAGCCTGCCAGTGGCTATCGAAGGTGAGTATTTGCCAACTGAAGTCAGTTACGACGCAGAACTTCAGTCAGGTTAAGACACTGGTGAGGATGACAAGCATGCATATTATCTTCCCTGAGACTGTTTCTGACAGTTTGTGCAGACATTATTTTGTTGTGCAAACTCACAGTTTCAGCAGTCTGAGTGGCTGGTCTCAGATGATCCCGTAGCTGAAGAAACCGGTGGTGGAGATCCTGGGCTGGCGTGGTTATACGTGGTCTGCGTTTGTGAGGCCGGTTGGAGGTACTGACAAATTCTCTAATGGTGGTAGAGAAATGAACATGTAATGTCCACCCGGCAACAGCTCTGGTGGACATTCCTGCAGTCAGCATGTCAATTGCATGCTCGCTCAAAACTTGAATCATCTGTGGCGTTGTGTTGTGTGGCAAAACTGCACATTTTAGAGTGGCCTTTTAGTCTCCTCAGCACAAGCTGCACCTGTGTTATGATCATGCTATTTAATCCGCTTCTTGATATGCCGCATCTGTTAGGTGGATGGATTATCTTGGAAAAGGAGATATGCTCAATAACAGGGATGTAAACAAATTTGTGCGCAACATTTGAGAGAAACAGGCTTTTTGTGTGTATGGAAGGTACATTTCTGGCATCTTATATTTTAGCTCTTGAAACATGGGCCCAACATGTTGTCGTATCAGTAAATTAACTAAATTACCACCTGTTGATGTCACCAGGCAGGCCAAAACTCCACCCCACCAAAACAGGGGAAATTTCAGGCGGTCTTTTCGAAAAGCACTTACACTAAAATGGTATTATCATAATTTTCACAATTTCATAGTATTATTCCAACCTCAGTGTATAAATAAAAATGTATATATATCACACACAGGGAAATCACATTTTTGACTGTACTGGGCCTTTAAATGGCTAGTTTTCTTGGTTTTACCCTAAAATGTCCATGGATAATAAGGTTATCGTGTTGTATATCACGTTTGACCTATTATTAAAATACACGTCTACGGAAAGCACTGTGAGGTAAACAGTTTTATAGCCCATATAGCCTTCTCCTTGGTGTTATGTCTGTGTTGTCCACTGGTGTTTGCCATAATGAATTGAGTCAACCAATGGCTTATCAGTCTCACCCAATTGAACTAACAAGCATGTACAAGAATTGATTGTCCCTGAAAGGACTTGAACGAGTTTATACACGTTGACAGTTTGAGACGTACACTAATCCATCTATATCCATAATGAAGACTGGTTCTGGTCCACTTCAACAATAGCTGCCTCACTGCGTCATTCGAGCACATAATTAGTGGGAATTCGATTAAATAACCAAATAGGAAACTAACAAAGTAAATACGCCTCTGGGGATTCTCCACCAAATACTTGAGAATGAAATGAACTTATTGACAGGCAGTCAGACAAACAAGTCTATTCCCAGACAATGAGGCAGCAAATGCTTACTTGCCAGATTGCCTAGGGAGACTAACTTCCATACGTGTCAGATAAATAACTTAATTCAAAGGTGGGAACAATGTAGCATGTTTACTCGAGGTAATTACGCCACTTGAGCTGTAAATACACCACTTCTGCACCACAAATGGCAGCCATGTTCTCTTATTCTCAACGCCAATCCACAATGGCAGATAGACAATAATGCCTAGGGCATTAAGCCACCGTTCTGTCCTCCCATCCGGCCTGTTAACCTGTCCTGGTGGTCATCTTGGAACGCATACAAATCCCTTGTGCTCTATTAAAGTCCTTCTCCCATTGGCCACTGAAACTGCTGCCATATACCATCCATATTGAATCAGACGGGGCCCTCTTCCTGAACAGAAGAATATTTTAAGTTTATTTGTCACGTGCTCCGAATACAACAGGTGTGTAGACCTTACAGTGAAATGCTTACATACAGGCTCTAACCAACAGTGCAAAAAAGGTATTAGGTGAACAATAGGTAAGTAAAGAAATAAAAACAACAGTAAAAAATACAGTGAAAAATTACAGTAGCGAGGCTACATACAGGCTGATTGAGGTAGTACGTAAACGTAGATATGGTTAAATGGACTATGCATAGATGATGAACAGAGAGTAGCAGTAGCGTAAAAGAGGGGTTGGGGAGTGGTGGGTTGCGGGACACAGTGCACATAGCCCGTTTAGCCAATGTGCGGGGGCACTGGTTGTTCGGGCCAATTGAGGTAGTATGTACATGAATGTATAGTTAAAGTGACTATGCATGATACACAGAGAGTAGCAGCAGCGTAAAAAGAGGGGTGGGGGGGGGCACAATGCAAATAGTACAGGTAGCCATTTGATTACCTGTTCAGGAGTCTTATGGCTTGGGGGTAAAAACTGTTGACAAGCCTTTTTGTCCTAGACTTGGCACTCCAGCACAGCTTGCCATGCGGTAGTAATGCTCTCGATGTTGCAGCTGTAGAACCTTTAGAGGATCTGAGGATCCATGCCAAATCTTTTAGTTTCCTGAGGGGGAATAGGATTTGTCGTGCCCTCTTCACAACTGTCTTGGTGTGTTGGACCATTCTAGTTTGTTGTTGATGTGGACACCAAGGAACTTGAAGCTCTCAACCTGCTCCACTACAGCCCCGTCGATGAGAATGGGGGCGTGCTCGGTCCACCTTTTCCTGTAGTCCACATTAGTCTCCTTAGTATTGGTTACGATGAGGAATAGGTTGTTATTCTGGCACGACCCGGACAGGTCTCTGACCTCCTCCCTATAGGCTGTCTCGTCGTTGTCGGTGATCAGGCCTACCACTGTTGTGTCGTCTGCAAACTTAATGATGGTGTTGTAGTTGTGCCTGGCCATGCAGTCGTGGGTGAACAGGGAGTACAGGAGGGGACTGAGCACGCACCCCTCAGGGGCTCAAGCATTGAAGATCAGCGTGGCAGCTGTGTTGCTGCCTACCCTCACCACCTGGGTGCGGCCCGTCAGGAAGTCCATGATCCAGTTGCAGAGAGAGGTTAAACACCAGGATCCTTAGCTTAGTGATGAGCTTTGAGGGCACTATGTTGTTGAACGCTGAGCTGTAGTCAATGAATAGCATTCTTACGTAGGTGTTCCTTTCGTCCAGGTGGGAAAGAGCAGTGTGGAGTGCAATAGAGATTGCATCATCTGTGGATCTGTTTAGATGGTATGCAAATTGAGTCTAGGTTTTCTGGGATAATGGTGTTGATGTGAGTCATTAACAGCCTTTCAAAGCACTTCAAGGCTATGGACGTAGTCATTTAGGAAGGTTGCCCTCGTGTTTTTGGCCACAGCGACTATGGTGGTCTGCTTGAAACATGTTGGTATTACAGACTCAATCAGGGACATGTTGAAAATGTCAGTAAAGACACCTGTCAGTTGGTCAGCACATGCCCGTCTGGTCCCGCAGCCTTGTGAATGTAGAGCGTGATCACACAGTCATCCGGAACAGCTGATGTTCTCATGCATGCCTCAGTGTTGCTTGCCTCGAAGCGAGCATATACAGTGCCTTGCGAAAGTATTCGGCCCCCTTGAACTTTGCGAACTTTTGCCACATTTCAGGCTTCAAACATAAAGATATAAAACTGTATTTTTTTGTGAAGAATCAACAACAAGTGGGACACAATCATCAAGTGGGACACAATCAAAACTTTTTAACAAATCAAAAACTGAAAAATTGGGCGTGCAAAATTATTCAGACCCTTTAATTTCAGTGCAGCAAACTCTCTCCAGAAGTTCAGTGAGGATCTCTGAATGATCCAATGTTGACCTAAATGACTAATGATGATAAATACAATCCACCTGTGTGTAATCAAGTCTCCGTATAAATGCACCTGCACTGTGATAGTCTCAGAGGTCCGTTAGAAGCGCAGAGAGCATCATGAAGAACAAGGAACACACCAGGCAGGTCCGAGATACTGTTGTGAAGAAGTTTAAAGCCGGATTTGGATACAAAATGATTTCCCAAGCTTTAAACATCCCAAGGAGCACTGTGCAAGCGATAATATTGAAGTATCAGACCACTGCAAATCTACCAAGACCTGGCCGTCCCTCTAAACTTTCAGCTCATACAAGGAGAAGACTGATCAGAGATGCAGCCAAGAGGCCCATGATCACTCTGGATGAACTGCAGAGATCTACTGCTGAGGTGGGAGACTCTGTCCATAGGACAACAATCAGTCGTATATTGCACAAATCTGGCCTTTATGGAAGAGAGGCAAGAAGAAAGCCATTTCTTAAAGATATCCATAAAAAGTGTAGTTTAAAGTCTGCCACAAGCCACCTGGGAGACAAACCAAACATGTGGAAGAAGGTGCTCTGGTCAGATGAAACCAAAATTGAACTTTTTGGCAACAATGCAAAATGTTATGTTTGGCGTAAAAGCAACACAGCTCATCACCCTGAACACACCATCCCCACTGTCAAACATGGTGGTGGCAGCATCATGGTTTGGGCCAGCTTTTCTTCAGCAGGGACAGGGAAGATGGTTAAAATTGATGGGAAGATGGATGGAGCCAAATACAGGACCATTCTGGAAGAAAACCTGATGGAGTCTGCAAAAGACCTGAGACTGGGACGGAGATTTGTCTTCCAACAAGACAATGATCCAAAACATAAAGCAAAATCTACAATGTAATGGTTCAAAAATAAACATATCCAGGTGTTAGAATGGCCAAGTCAAAGTCCAGACCAGAATCCAATTGAGAATCTGTGGAAAGTGAAACTGAAAACTGCTATTCACAAATGCTCTCCATCCAACCTCACTGAGCTCGAGCTGTTTTGCAAGGAGGAATGGGAAACAAAATCAGTCTCTCGATGTGCAAAACTGATAGAGACATACCCCTGCGTCTCTTCCTCATGCCAACAACTGGGATGCTGGCCTTGTCAGGTGTTCGGACAATGTCCTGTGTGTCCTGCTTGTTGAAGAAAAAATATTTGTCTAATCTGAGGTGAGTGATCGCTGTCCTGATATCCAGAAGCTCTTTTTTGCCTTAAGATACGGTTGCAGAAACATTACGTACAAAATAAGCTACAAATATCGCAAAAAAAAACAATTGGTTGGGCGCTCGTAAAATTGCTACCATTACTTCTGGGCCATTTGAATGGATTAAGAGGGGCTCTCTGGCCACAAGAATTAAGAGGGGCTCTCTAGCCATTAGGAAGTTTTATTTCATCGGATGCAACAGACCTAATTAAAGTATGTTAACCTTGTTGGGCCTAATCTCATGTGTCACTCTATAAAACATGGGCGTGTCTAAATCAAGCTGTAAAATGCCTCGAAGCCTCCTGGTTTAAGCTCTAGCTCTCAAAAGAAGTGTTTAAAACAAGTCGGATAACGCTGGATCAATGTTATAATGCAGAGACAAAGCAAATACCATTGGCCAATTACAATTTGATTTAACCGGGTTTATATCGCTCAAAAGGAATTATGTTCGATTAGCGAGGATACTGGTGGGGGAGAAGGTAAATAAAATACTTTGATGAAAACACAAGCAAATAACATTATAGTTGTAATCAACAGCTTTCTTAATTGAAATGGAGCCAAGGAAGACACAGCTATAATATTTGGGCTTGTCGAGAGATTTCTATGGGTTACTAACAAAACACAATGCAGGGGGGTCAAAACAAGAAGATGAGGAAATGAAACATGGCAGTAAATTGGTAAAGGTGATATAACACCTAGAATGATTGCAGGTGTGGAGTAAATTGCATGTTTGTCAAAAATCTTTTGTGATTTCCTGTGAGAGCGTCGAATTTCAAGAGGCAGATATTTCCGGGGAGGAATATATCTTGTTTGTTGAATATATAGTTTACTGTCTGCAAGGTCCAATAACAGCATGTTGAGCGATTCAGTATGACCTTAGCAGAAAACAACACGTTTTAATTACTCTCTGACTTTGCAGTGTGTTATACATCCATCTCTCACATCAGAATATAAACTACTGTTAATGCCTCAGGAGTGTCCGTGTAGAATTAGTGTCAACCATTATTTAAAGAGGATGGACTGGCTTACCTTTGCTAGCACTCTCCACATGCTGCAGCTCTTCAGGGAACCTCAGGATCTCCGGGTACTTCGCTTCACACTTCTCAGCCAGGAAGTGGAGCAGCGTTGTGTTTTGGTCGGCCGACTTAGTGTCTCGAAGCTGAGAGAGAGGTGAAGTCATGGGTGAGTTACGGCATTAGTTGTTCTTACCATTTAGCAAAAGCCCACAGCAACTGACAACAGTGAGTGCATACATTGTAGTATAGATGACCTCCAACCCACGACCCTGGCATTTCTAGCGCCATGCTCTTACCAACTGAGCCACGCAGGGACAGCATGTTCTTTGAATGTTAGAAAAGGCCACAACAATAACGGATCTGCATGAAACAGCCAACCATACATAACCATACAGAGAGCTGTTGGGGGAGGAGGGCATGTGTAAACGTTCAGCTCTCTTTCATTCAGTCTTTCAGGAACAACCTTTAGCCTTCTTTGCTTTTGCCATATGACAGTGGCAGATAAAGATGCATTATATAGTTCAGTTGGTTAGTGGTCACATACATGTTTAGTGATATGATGGGCTGAGGCATTCTGATAAATATGCATAAAGGAATATACGCCCATGCATTGAGTAGACAACATTAAAAACACACATCAGTAAAACATCCATATCAAACAGAACTGGATTTAAAAAAAATACAAAGCTTTGAGAAAGGAAACGCAAATGTGCTGAACTAGACTAATACAATTGGAGAGAAAAAGGCCAGTACACTGGCTGCTAGGAGCATATTCTCCATTGTGGTGCCTTAGAGACAACTGCACAAGCCTTTCAGAGATCCTACATGACCTTTCAATGAGGCGTTTGGGCTGGAGAGTAGGGGCAAGCCAAATCCCATTCCTCCCCTCTCCCTCTCTTAAAACCCTGTCCAATTTTTAGAGCAATTGGCTCATTGATGCATTCATCCCTACAAGCAGTTCCTTGCTCAGTTCCCTCTCTCTACCAGAGTACATTTAATTTCCCCCTCACTCTTCTTTGGGGGCAGACTGAATGACTTTGGAAAATGCATTTCTGTCAAAATAGGAGAGCTACACCACCTTCTTGAGGCGGCAGGGTAGCCTAGTGGTTAGAGCGTTGTACTAGTAACCGGAAGGTTGCAAGTTCAAACCCTTGAGCTGACAAGGTCCAAATCTGTCGTTGAAAATAAGAATTTGTTCTTAACTGACTTGCCTGGTTAAATAAAGGTAAAATTAAATTAAATAAAAATGATCAAGTAAATCACATTGGCTTTATTAAGTGTGGGTCGGCACTTCACAATAAAGAATGTCAAACATGTCCGACGCTGCTGTTTACCCAGATTTCAGTTCATTTGTCCATTCACACATAGGATGACAGAGAAATTGGTCAATAAAGCTGCAACTATGTAACGTGTGTAAATAAAATGTTGTTTCTACAGTTATTTCTGTGTAGTTACATTAGGGTACCTTAAGTAAAGCTTTTAAGGCAAATTACTTATGGTAAAGTGTTACAGAATCTTACAACTATTGGATCAAACCACAGTATTTACCCATAAATATAATATATGTGTGTACTTTAAATATAAATATTTCAGCAGGACTGGGGAAGCAGAGTTGGGGGATTACCCACTGAGTAACATCTGTCGGGCTGCATCTCAGCAGCATTGAATCACACATCCACATGTCAGCGCAGTGCTGTAAGGTGTTTTAGCAGCTCCTTAATAAATAGCGGTGTCGATAAAAATGACTATGACTTTGGTGTTGGAAAACAGGTTATTTATTCACCCTTATTACTTAAGTTAATTCAAAGGCAATGTTCACTTTAAGTACATCTCTTCATTACATTGGACCCGTGTGTCAACCTCCTCCAAACATATATCATTCTTACACCACCTTTTCTGTCCTGAAGATGTAAAAAAACAGAGATAACCTTTTCACAAATCTCGAGAACAAAGACTTTGAAAAGGAATTCAAAAGAGATAATGTCAAATGTAATGTCAAGTGGTATAGTACGCCTCTAAATGAATGAAACCCCACAAAGGTAGTGGACCAGACTGCAATCCCTAACTCTTCCTGCTCTTTTCTGTTCCCTCCCTCCCTCACAGAGATTGGAGGGAGAGGACAGGGGCTGGTGGGATGCATTAGGCAGGGGCACCGGTGCTGGCTGACCCCCCTCGCCCTCGCCGGCTCAAACAGATTGTTTTCTGTCAAGACTTGACTTCAGGAAGGCTGGTTTGAGCTGGGAGAAGAGAGAGAGGGAAATAAAAATAAAAAACACAACAAGATGGCTTCTATTATTAACCTCACAGAGCCATGCCAAACTCTCAAGATTCTGGCAGACCTCCCTGGGAACAAATGTCTTGTAAGGTTACGTTATTGTGATGTGTGGGGGAGCTAGCGGTTGACTAAGACAACAGGAAACCACATGATCATATCAGAGAGAAGAAATCCATTCATATTCCATTCTGCTTTGTCTTAAGAATGATCAAGAATACTCTTACTGTAGACTTATCATTGACAAGGTACTTTTTAAAATCCTCAATCACAACAGAATGCATCCATTTTAGGACATTTTAGGACAGGCAGCAGATGTGGAATAGGGCTGTTGGAAGACTAACAAAAGTCATTGGCAACATTCCCAGCCCTTGCCACTATCAGGGGAAGATTTCAAAGGGAGGGTGAGCAGAGTTGATTACACATAATACAATTGACCACTCTCTAGGACATAGACAATTACATGATTACAACAGACCAAGCATGTGGTTCAGTTCGCATGCTGACACGTCAGGCTGTGATGAAAGGGCACACACATTGCCACTGATAGTTTAATGGTAACGAGTGTTAATGCAACAGGACATTATGCTTCTGCTCCAATAGCCATAGGATTATGATGATGAGCACCACCATCAGCACCTTTCCCATGGTCACATATCTGGCCATATCGCCGTATAAAGCAGCAATTTAACCCCACCAGCCTCAATTAAACACCTGCTAAGAGCACAAGGCACTTGTTATCCAGGAACGTCCTGTTGAAGCACACCATCACTTTCTTCTCTATTTTACACCATCCCTCTCTTCTCCGTCGCCACCCCTCTGTCCACTCCGTCGCCACCCCTCTGTCCTCTCCGTCGCCACCCCTCTGTCCTCTCCGTCGCCAACCCTCTGTCCTCTCCGTCGCCAACCCTCTGTCCTCTCCGTCGCCAACCCTCTGTCCTCTCCGTCGCCAACCCTCTGTCCTCTCCGTCGCCAACCCTCTGTCCTCTCCGTCGCCAACCCTCTGTCCTCTCCGTCGCCAACCCTCTGTCCTCTCCGTCGCCAACCCTCTGTCCTCTCCGTCGCCAACCCTCTGTCCTCTCCGTCGCCAACCCTCTGTCCTCTCCGTCGCCAAACCTCTATCCTCTGTAAACACCCCTCTATCCTCTGTCGCCACACCTCTATCCTCTGTCGCCACACCTCTATCCTCTGTCAACACCCCTCTATCCTCTGTCAACAACCTCTCTGTCCCTCTCCGTCGCCAACCCTCTGTCCTCTCCGTCAACACCCCTCTATCCTCTCCGTCAACAACCCTCTGTCCTCTATCCTC
Organism: Oncorhynchus gorbuscha; assembly: GCF_021184085.1. NCBI lineage: Eukaryota > Metazoa > Chordata > Actinopteri > Salmoniformes > Salmonidae > Oncorhynchus > Oncorhynchus gorbuscha. Next base: position 79,320,650 of record NC_060185.1, read on the forward strand.
TGTCAACACCTCTCTATCCTCTGTCAACACCCCTCTACCTCTGTCTGTCAACACCCCTCTCCTCTGTCAACACCCCTCTATCCTCTGTCAACAACCCTGTCTCTATCCTCTGTCAACACCCCTCTATCCTCTGTCAACACCCCTCTATCCTCTGTCAACACCCCTCTATCCTCTGTCAACACCCCTCTATCCTCTGTCAACACTCCTCTGTCACCCCTCTATCCTCTGTAAACACCCTGTCTCTATCCTCTGTCAAACACCCTCTATCCTCTGTCAAACACCCCTGTCAACACCCCTATCCTCTGTCAACACCCCTCGATGCTCTCTGTCAACACCCCTCGATGCCCTCTGTCACCTCTGTCCCCTGTCAACACCCCTCTATCCTCTGTCAACACACCTCTATCCTCTGTCAACACCCCTCTATCCTCTGTCAACACCCCTCTATCCTCTCTGTCAACACCCCTCTATCCTCTGTCAACACCCCTCTATCCTCTGTCAACACCCCTCTATCCTCTGTCAACACCCCTCTATCCTCTGTCAACACCCCTCTATCCTCTGTCAACACCTCTATCCTCTGTCTATCTCTATCCTCTGTCAACACCCCTCTATCCTCTGTCAACACACCTCTACCCTCTGTCAACACACCTCTACCCTCTGTCAACACACCTCTATCCTCTGTCAACACACCTCTACCCTCTGTCAACACACCTCTATCCTCTCTGTCGCCACACCTCTATCCTCTCTGCTCTCTGTCGCCACCCCTCTATGCTCTCTGTCTCTTTCAGTTATCTTCTCTTGACTTCTCTGGTTTTTCCAATCTGTTAATAGGTTGATAGCAGTTGGTCCCCTCATCTCAGTCCTACTTTGTGCAGCCACCAATGTTGTCCTAGTGCTAACAATCAAGGATTACTTGGAAAGATATGCATGGTGAGGGGAATCATCTATCATGGTGCTATGCAAACAATGGCCCCCATATTAAGATAATCACCTATTCAAAGGGCTCTGAGTGATCAATAAAGTATTTATCCTGGATAAGTCCTTTGTATCCTTTTCAAGGTGGAGGGGGCTTTCACAGGATTATACTGCAATTGTTCCCAGGTAAGAATTAATTGCGACGAAAGCCCAAACTCGAAAAGCTGGGTGGGGGTGGATTGATTTATCCATTATGAAAGAATAATTCAGCAATTGCTCTACTGCGGTTTTTATCTATTTATCAAAGAGAGGAGCTTGCATGGTACACTGGGGGAAAAGCATCCTATCTCCAAACATGTATTCATTTGAAATGGCACTGTGTTCTAGCATCCATTAAATAAATCACTCCCAGTACCTCCCAGAGAGATTGGCTTCAAAGGACAACATACAGAGGGACATGTCTCAACTGCAATCTCGCCAATGACAAAGCCTTTTCCAAACTCACAGAAAGAATCTCAAACCATTGGCAAGAAATGCAACAATAATCAAATCAGAAATATTAGATGGTTCCCTCCCGAATGATCCTTTCATCAAAGCCCGCCGTCTCCTTCGATACCTGGGCTCAATGCTTTGGACAAAACGGCAGGGAGGTCTTTTGTTATATTCTTTGATACAGTGCCTTCAGAAAGTATTCAAACCCCTTGACTTTTCCACATTTTGTTGTGTTACAGTCTGAATTTAATATTGATTTTACTCAGATTTTTGGTCACTGGCCTAAACACAATACCCCATAATGTCAAAGTGGATTTTTGTTAAATGAATGAACAACTAAAAGCTCCAATGTCTTAATTAAGTCAATACATATTCAACTTCTATGTTATGGCAAGCCTAAATATGTTCAGGAGTAAAAATTTGCTTAATAGGTCACAGAATAAGTTGCATGGACTCACTCTGTGTGTAATACTAGTGTTTAACATGACTTTTGAATGATTACCTCATCTCTGTGCTCCACATCTCTGGAAGGTATCTTCAGTCGAGCAGTGAACTTCAAATACAGATTCAACTACAAAGACTAGGGAAGTTAACCAAGGGCCCCTATTAGTAGATATTCAAAGCAGACATTGAATATCCCTTTGAGCATGGTAAAGTTATTCATTACACTTTGGATGGTGTAACAATACACCCAGTCACTACAAAGATACATGTGTCATTCCTAACTCAGTTGCCGGAGAGGAAGGAAACCATTCAGCGATTTCACCATTGTGACTTTAAAACAGTTACAGAGTTTAATTGCAGTTACTCCACAATACTAACCTAATTGGCAGAGTGAAAAGAAGGAAGCCTGTACAGAATAGAAACATTACAAAACATGCATCCCATTAGCAACAGGTTATTAAAGTAATATTGCATAAAATGTGGCAAATCAATCAACTTTTTGTCATGAATACAAACTGTTATGTTTGGGACAAATCTAATACAACACATGACTGGCTAAAAAATAAACCGTATGGAGCCAAGCACAGGACAAATTCTAGAGGAAAACTTGGTTCAGTCTGCTTTCCAACAGACACTGGGAGATTCATTCATCTTTCAGCAGGACAATAACCTAAAACACAAGGCCAAATCTACAATGGAGTTGCTTACCAAGAAGACAGTGAATGTTCCTGAGTGCCGAGTTACAGTTTTGACTTAAATCTACTTGAAAATCTATGGCAAGGCCTGAAAACGGTTGTCTAGCAATGATCAACAACCAATATGACAAAAGCTTGAATAATTCTGAAAAGAGTCCAGGTGTGGAAAGCTCTTTCAGACTTAACCAGAAAGACTGGTTATCGCTGCCAAAGGTGCATTTACACAATATTGACTGAAGGGTATGACTACTTATGTAAATGAGATATTTCTGTATTTCATTTTCAATAAATTAGCAAAAATATATATTTTTATGGTTTCCTTTGTCATGATGGGGTATTGTGTGAAGATCAACTTAATCCATTTTGAATTCAGGCTGTAACAAAACAAATGTGGAATAAGTCGTGGGGTATGAATACATTCTGAAGGCACTGTATACAAAGAGGGTTTGAACGGCAGCAGTGTGTGTGTGTACATGTCGCGTGTGTGTATGTTGGTGCACGTGTGTGTACTTGCATGCATGTGTGTGTGTGTTGAATGTTCATAAATGGTTGTGACACACTTTCCTGATCACAGGGAACTCTTGGTTTTCTTTCACATGAATCCTCATGTTTTCTTTTCAGATAGACCACATCTTCACTTTCCTGAGTCAATAGGAGTAGAAATGTAGCCCCAAAGTGAATAATCTTCAGCTTAAAATCAACAACTGCCTCTTTCTCCTAACGGTTAAAGGGACCATCTGGGATAGGTACTCCAATCTTTTGACTTTCCAATAAATTATATACTGTACACTGAGTGTACAAAACTATGAGAACACATTCCTAATATTGAGTTGCACTCAGAACAGCCTGAATTCATTGAGGCATGGACTATACAGTGTGTTGAAAGCGTTCCACAGGGATGCTGGCTCATGCTTCCCACAGTTGGTTCAAGTTGGCTGGATGTCCTCTTGATGGTGGACCATTCTTGATACAAACCGGTGCACCTGGCACTGACTACCATACCCAATCTTTTGTCTTGGCCATTCACCCTCTGAATGGCACACATAGACAATCCATGTCTCAAGGAATAAAAACACTACTTTAACCTGTCTCTTCCCCTTCATCTACACTGATTGAAGTGGATTTAACAAGTGACATCAATAAGGGAACATAACTTTCACTTTGATTCACCTGGTCAGACTGTGTCACCTGTCATACTCATTCCACAGAGGGCCTGCGGCTTTTCGCTGCATCCTTGTACTTGATTGATGAATGAAGGTCTCTAATTAGTAAGGAACTCCTCTCACCTGGTTGTCTAGGTGTTAATTGAAAGGAAAAACCAAAGACCCTCAGACACTAGGCCCTCTATGGAAGGAGTGTGACACCCCTGGTCAATGTCATGGAAAGAGCAGGTGATCTCAATGTAATGTACACTCATTGTATAGCCAATGATTATTGAAAAATATAAAATGTATAAATGCCTCATGAACATAGTTCCACTGTGGTTCCCATCACAACCCAATCCTTGATTTACTCAACTTTTTGTAATGTCTACAAAACAAGTGTTGGGATACCCAATGTGTTGTTGTTTGAATCTCAGATTGCCCCTATAATAAGGGAGGCATCAGAAACGCTCCAGTGTAGATATCAAAACAAGGCCAGCCGCTTTGGGGGATTGTAGCAGAAACCCGAAACCTGATGGTGTTCTCTTAATTTAAACATAACTAAGTTCTGCTGTACACTGTGTTTACCATTCACTGCTCACACACACACACACACACACACACACACACACACACACACACACACACACACACACACACACACACACACACACACACACACACACACACACACACACACACACACACACACACACACACACACACACACACACACACACACACACACACGCACACACACGAGTGAGCAACAGTACATGCATAAAGATAATACATTTGAAAGACTTTCACCATTTCCATAAAGATGCAAGGTCTGCTCTGACGACCTCAGCAGGTTTAGTGCTTTCCACAGCTATCACCACCACAACAACTGAGGGCTTTGCACCAGCTAGGTCTTTGAACAGCAAATAATTCCTCTTACATCTAGTACCCTCAAACATTTAAATACAAAATACAAGTTTTCCTTAACACCCTGAACAGTACATTCTGAAAGAACATTGTCAGAAAACACACTTGCCCAAGTATCAAGTTTCATTCATCATGAACACTGCAGCAGACCTATTGTCTCAGCAAGATATCTAGTTTAATTCAGAATTGTACAAATATGAACCCCTTTAGGTAACATTATACTACATTGGGTTACATTATATAACATTCATTATGAGAACATATAGTGGTGGACAGAAGAGGTAAAGCGTACATGTTGATTGACCTTTGTTTCCATTGCATTGATAAAATGGGTTTCCATGGCCGAGCAGCCACACACAAGCCTAAGATCACCATGCGCAATGCCACGCGTTGACTGGACCGGTGTAAAGCTCATTGGACTCTGGAGCAGTGGAAACGCTTCACCATCTGGCAGTCGGACGAACGAATCTGAGTTTGGTGGATGCCAGGAAAACGTAACCTGCCTGAATGCATAGTGCCAACTGTAAAGCTTGGTGGAGGAAGAAAAATGGTCTGGGGCTGTTTTTCATGGATCGGGATGGGCCCTTATTTTCAATGAAGGGAAATCGTAACGCTATACAGCACACACCGGCATTCTAGACATTTATGAGCTTCCAACATTGTGGCAACAGTTTGGGGAAGGCCCTTTCCTCTTTTAGCATGACAATGTCCCCATGCACAAAGTGAGGTCCATACATAAATGGTTTGTCGAGATCGGTGTGGAAGAACTTGACTGAGCCCTGACCTCAACCCAATCAAACACCTTTGGGAATAATTGGAATGCTCAATAGAAATAGTCAACATTACAGGGCTATGGCATTAGGTCCTGGAGAGCCTAAACAATTCAGATTGTCCTTGATTTGAATTTTTTATTTTTTCATTGAACCTTTACACTAGGCCTACCGGGAAACAGTGGGTTAACTGCATATACCTTGTCAGCTCGGGGATTTGCTCTAGCAACCTTTCGGTTACTGGCCCAACGCGCTAACCACTAGGCTACCTGCCGTCCCAAATTACAGGGGAAAAATGTCAACCAGAAGAGTAACTGCCTCGAGGGACATATTTGAATAGGTTGGACAGCAACTTATGTCCATCCAGTCCCTTATACATTCTTAAAGCTGTCGTCTCAACACACCCACAAACACTGTTTATATAGGCCCGGTTGTTGCTTATTGTTCTATATGCATCTGCCGTATAATTACAATTTATTTCCCCCTTTCATCATCACCAGCAACCTCTTCAGAAATTAATTCTGGAATCTTGTTAGTTATTTATAGGCCAGATCATTAAAGTATATTAATATATGTGGACTGGCTGGTGCTACTGTTTGGCGCAGGCGGTGCCGCAACATTAAAGAGCTGTTTGGTACATTGAAAAGCACATTCCTACTGATGCTGAAATATTTAAGTGGCAGTTATTATGCCCTACCTGTCTCTCTGCATCTCTAATGGTCATATAAGTTATTGTTCCCTACCTGTCTCTCTGCATCTCTAATGGTCATATAAGTTATTGTTCCCTACCGGTCTCTCTGCATCTCTAATGGTCATATAAGTTATTGTTCCCTACCTGTCTCTCTGCATCTCTAATGGTCATATAAGTTATTGTTCCCTACCTGTCTCTCTGCATCTCTAATGGTCATATAAGTTATTGTTCCCTACCGGTCTCTCTGCATCTCTAATGGTCATATAAGTTATTATGGCCTGCCTGTCTCTCTGCATCTCTAATGGGCATATAAGTTATTATGGCCTGCCTGTCTCTCTGCATCTCTAATGGGCATATAAGTTATTATGGCCTGCCTGTCTCTCTGCATCTCTAATGGGCATATAAGTTATTGTTCCCTACCGGTCTCTCTGCATCTCTAATGGTCATATAAGTTATTATGGCCTGCCTGTCTCTCTGCATCTCTAATGGGCATATAAGTTATTGTTCCCTACCGGTCTCTCTGCATCTCTAATGGTCATATAAGTTATTGTTCCCTACCTGTCTCTCTGCATCTCTAATGGTCATATAAGTTATTGTTGCCTACCTGTCCTCTGCATCTCTAATGGTCACCGGTCTCTCTGCATCTCTAATGGTCATATAAGTTATTGTTCCCTACCTGTCTCTCTGCATCTCTAATGGGCATATAAGTTATTGTTCCCTACATATAAGTTATTGTTCCCTACCTGTCTCTCTGCATCTCTAATGGTCATATAAGTTATTATGGCCTACCTGTCTCTCTGCATCTCTAATGGTCATATAAGTTATTGTTCCCTACCCAAGTCTCTCTGCATCTCTAATGGTCATATAAGTTATTGTTCCCTACCTGTCTCTCTGCATCTCTAATGGTCATATAAGTTATTGTTCCCTACCTGTCTCTCTGCATCTCTAATGGTCATATAAGTTATTGTTCCCTACCTGTCTCTCTGCATCTCTAATGGTCATATAAGTTATTGTTCCCTACCTGTCTCTCTGCATCTCTAATGGGCATATAAGTTATTGTTCCCTACCTGTCTCTCTGCATCTCTAATGGTCATATAAGTTATTATGGCCTGCCTGTCTCTCTGCATCTCTAATGGTCATATAATTTATTGTTCCCTACCTGTCTCTCTGCATCTCTAATGGTCATATAAGTTATTATGGCCTGCCTGTCTCTCTGCATCTCTAATGGTCATATAAGTTATTGTTCCCTACCTGTCTCTCTGCATCTCTAATGGTCATATAAGTTATTATGGCCTACCTGTCTCTCTGCATCTCTAATGGTTATATAAGTTATTATGGCCTACCTGTCTCTCTGCATCTCTAATGGTTATATAAGTTATTATGGCCTACCTGGCTCTCTGGGGTTCTAATGGTCATAGATGTTATTATGGCCTATCTATCTGAAGTTATTATAGCTCTCTGGGTTGCTAATAGTCATATAAGTTATTATGGCTCTCTGGGTTTCTAATGGTCATAGAAGTTATTATAGCTCTCTGGTTTGCTAATGGTCATAGACATTATTATAGCTCAATGGGTTGCTAATGGTCATATACATTATTATAGCTCTCTGGGTTCTAATGGTCATATAAGTTATTATGGCTCTCTGGGTTTCTAATGGTCATAGAGGTTATTATAGCTCAATGGGTTGCTAATGGTCATATACGTTATTATAGCTCTCTGGGTTCTAATGGTCATATAAGTTATTATAGCTCTCTGGGTTCTAATGGTCATATACGTTATTATAGCTCTCTGGGTTCTAATGGTCATATACGTTATTATAGCTCTCTGGGTTCTAATGGTCATATAAGTTATTATAGCTCTCTGGGTTCTAATGGTCATATACGTTATTATAGCTCTCTGGGTTTCTAATGGTCATAGAAGTTATTATAGCTCTCTGGGTTTCTAATGGTCATAGAAGTTATTATAGCTCTCTGGTTTGCTAATGGTCATAGACGTTATTCTATCTCAATGGGTTGCTAATGGTCATAGACATTATTATAGCTCTCTGGGTTCTAATAGTCATAGAAGTTATTATAGCTCTCTGGGTTTCTAATAGTCATATAAGTTATTATAGCTCTCTGGTTTGCTAATGGTCATAGACATTATTATAGCTCTATGGGTTTCTAATAGTCATAGAAGTTATTATAGCTCTCTGGGTTGCTAATGGTCATAGATATTATTATAGCTCAATGGGTTGCTAATGGTCATATACGTTATTATAGCTCTCTGGGTTCTAATGGTCATATAAGTTATTATGGCTCTCTGGGTTTCTAATGGTCATAGAAGTTATTATAGCTCAATGGGTTGCTAATGGTCATATACGTTATTATAGCTCTCTGGGTTCTAATGGTCATATAAGTTATTGTGGCTCTCTGGGTTTCTAATGGTCATATAAGTTATTATAGCTCTCTGGGTTTCTAATGGTCATAGAAGTTATTATAGCTCTCTGGTTTGCTAATGGTCATAGACGTTATTCTATCTCAATGGGTTGCTAATGGTCATAGACATTATTATAGCTCTCTGGGTTCTAATAGTCATAGAAGTTATTATAGCTCTCTGGGTTGCTAATGGTCATAGACATTATTATAGCTCAATGGGTTGCTAATGGTCATAGACGTTATTATAGCTCTCTGGTTTGCTAATGGTCATAGAAGTTATTATAGCTCTCTGGGTTGCTAATGGTCATAGACATTATTATAGCTCAATGGGTTGCTAATGGTCATAGACGTTATTATAGCTCTCTGGGTTGCTAATGGTCATAGACATTATTATAGCTCAATGGGTTGCTAATGGTCATAGACGTTATTATAGCTCTCTGGGTTTCTAATGGTCATATAAGTTATTATACCTCTCTGGTTTGCTAATGGTCATAGAAGTTATTATAGCTCTCTGGGTTGCTAATGGTCATAGACATTATTATAGCTCTCTGGGTTTCTAATGGTCATAGAAGTTATTATAGCTCTCTGGGTTTCTAATGGTCATATAAGTTATTATAGCTCTCTGGTTTGCTAATGGTCATAGAAGTTATTATAGCTCTCTGGTTTGCTAATGGTCATAGAAGTTATTATAGCTCTCTGGGTTGTTAATGGTCATAGACGTTATTCTATCTCAATGGGTTGCTAATGGTCATAGACATTATTATAGCCCTCTGGGTTTCTAATAGTCATAGAAGTTATTATAGCTCTCTGGGTTGCTAATGGTCATAGACGTTATTATAGCTCAATGGGTTGCTAAAGGTCATATATATTATAGCTCTCTGGTTTTCTAATGGTCATATAAGTTATTATAGCTCTCTGGGTTGCTAATGGTCATAGACATTATTATAGCTCTCTGGGTTTCTAATGGTCCTGGAAGTTATTATAGCTCTCTGGGTTGCTAATGGTCATAGAAGTTATTATAGCTCTCTGGGTTTCTAATGGTCCTGGAAGTTATTATAGCTCTCTGGGTTGCTAATGGTCATAGAAGTTATTATGGCTCTCTGGGTTGCTAATGGTCATAGAAGTTATTATAGCTCTCTGGGTTTATAATGGTCATAGACGCTATTATAGCTCTCTGGGTTTATAATGGTCATAGAAGTGAAGGAGAAAAAAACAAAATTGACACACTGAGCTCGAGGTAATTTGACACCTTAGAAGTCATTCTACATGGATGTAGGGAATGCAAATATTACTGCTACATTAGTGAAATGATGTACTTCAACCTATTTCTGTCACTGTAATGACTGCCACCAAATTTAGAGCGTGTTGATTCTGATTCTTCTCTGGCTGATCCACAGGTGTCCCTCATACAAACAAGATGCCCTGGGTTGATAGAGTGGGTGGTAATTAGCTTAGCAGATGCCTATTGTCCAATGATAAATCATGCTGTCAATATATATTAGTGTACAAGAATAGGGCCAGGGCACACAGCGGTGTTTAAAAATGACATGCAGTCCGCACACTGGGACATGTTACAGGGGAAGCATGTAGTCCTATATTAAAACACAGCTGTGTATAAAATGGAGCAAAGAGCTGCGGCCCCCTGCTGAATTGTGGACACACCAGTCTTTACAAAATAAAAAAAGGAAGATGCTGGCACAGTCCCATGTATAAGGAGTCTGGAGAGAAATACTGTGCAAGCCAAGTGTGTGTGTGTTTACATGTTGTCCTACCTTGTGTGTGTGTGTGTGTGTGTGTGTGTGTGTGTGTGTGTGTGTGTGTGTGTGTGTGTGTGTGTGTGTGTGTGTGTGTGTGTGTGTGTGTGTGTGTGTGTGTGTGTGTGTGTGTGTGTGTGTGTGTGTGTGTGTGTGTGTGTGTGTGTGTGTGTGTGTGTGTGTGTGTGTGCCAATATCTCCACTTCAGTGCATAAGAAACTTGTTCCATATTGATTACCCACTGTGACTGCCATGCTGCTGGAACTGCATGTTGTGAGAGCTAATTAGCACTACCCACCTCTGCAACCCCATTCCAACAATATTCTTGCCATATAAACACCGCAGTCAGCCATGCCTACACACACACACACACACACACAAATGTGAGCACAAACACACACTTTCATTAGATGAGGACCAATCATCTGCTCACATAGGGTAAAAATCACAATTTAATTTAATACATTTTAATTTGTTTTTTTGTTACACCCCAAACTGTCATTACCACATGCAAACCTACATCTATGCTCTTCTCATCTGATACCTCAGATCAGCAGTATGCTGTGGGAAAAGACAAGAATCAGAGAGTAGTACATTTCATATCAAATGTTCAAGGTCTGGGCCCAGTGAATTATACAATACAACAGCACTCTACACAATCAAACATCAGCCTCAGCAAATAACACAGTGAATTAACACAGTCTGGTTATAGTTGACAGCTACACATAGTGATGCATCTGCTTGTCATGTCCTGAAATAACATCAGCAGTGTATGTACAAACTAAAGTATCAACTGGTACCTGATTCCCACTGTAGGGCGGACCCAAACCGTACTGTGTTGGCTCAGTAGTGTGAAAAGGGCACAATAATGAACAACTTCTCAGATAGCTAATGGATTCCAGCTCCCCTCACAATGCTATGCTGTGAATATCTCCCATCTTGGCTATTTTTTCATAATTTCTGTTAATGAGATAAAGAGGTGTCCAGGCTCTTTAACCTTGGGCCAAAGCAAGGCTGCAGGGCTGGGTGGAGGAGGCTAGACAGCCACTGACATCTATGCACAGTGCAGTTCGTAGACAGCCACTGACATCTACTGAGCACAGTGCAGTTCGTAGACAGCCACTGACATCTATGCACAGTGCAGTTTGTAGACAGCCACTGACATCTACTGAGCACAGTGCAGTTCGTAGACAGCCACTGACATCTATGCACAGTGCAGTGCACAGTGCAGTTCGTAGACAGCCACTGACATCTACTGAGCACAGTGCAGTTCAGACAGCCACTGACATCTATGCACAGTGCAGTTCTATGCACAGTGCAGACAGCCACTGACATCTATGCACAGTGCAGTTCGTAGACAGCCACTGACATCTATGCACAGTGCAGTTCAGACAGCCACTGACATCTATGTCTATGCACAGTGCAGTTCGTAGACAGCCACTGACATCTACTGAGCACAGTGCAGTTCTACTGTGCAGTTCGTAGACAGCCACTGACATCTATGCACAGTGCAGTTCGGACAGCCACTGACATCTATGCACAGTGCAGTTCGTACTGACATCTATGCCAGTTCTGACATCTCTATGCACAGTGCAGTTCGTAGACAGCCACTGACATCTATGCACAGTGCAGTTCATAGACAGCCACTGACATCTATGCACAGTGCAGTTCGTAGACAGCCACTGACATCTATGCACAGTGCAGTTCGTAGACAGCCACTGACATCTATGCACAGTGCAGTTCGTAGACAGCCACTGACATCTACTGAGCACAGTGCAGTTCGTAGACAGCCACTGACATCTACTGAGCACAGTGCAGTTCGTAGACAGCCACTGACATCTATGCACAGTGCAGTTCGTAGACAGCCACTGACATCTATGCACAGTGCAGTTCGTAGACAGCCACTGACATCTATGCACAGTTCAGTTCGTAGACAGCCACTGACATCTATGCACAGTGCAGTTCGTAGACAGCCACTGACATCTATGCACAGTGCAGTTCGTAGACAGCCACTGACATCTACTGAGCACAGTGCAGTTCGTAGACAGCCACTGACATCTATGCACAGTGCAGTTCAGCCACTGAGACAGTGCAGTTCAGACATCACTGACATCTGAGCACAGTGCAGTTCGTAGACAGCCACTGACATCTATGCACAGTGCAGTTCAGACAGCCACTGACATCTATGCACAGTGCAGTTCGTAGACAGCCACTGACATCTATGCACAGTGCAGTTCGTAGACAGCCACTGACATCTATGCACAGTGCAGTTCAGACAGCCACTGACATCTATGCACAGTGCAGTTCGTAGACAGCCACTGACATCTATGCACAGTGCAGTTCGTAGACAGCCACTGACATCTATGCACAGTGCAGTTCGTAGACAGCCACTGACATCTATGCACAGTGCAGTTCGTAGACAGCCACTGACATCTATGCACAGTGCAGTTCGTAGACACCAGTCTATGCAGTTCAGTTCGAGACAGCCACTGACATCTATGCACAGTTCAGACATCTATGCACAGTGCAGTTCGTAGACAGCCACTGACATCTATGCACAGTGCAGTTCGTAGACAGCCACTGACATCTACTGAGCACAGTGCAGTTCGTAGACAGCCACTGACATCTATGCACAGTGCAGTTCGTAGACAGCCACTGACATCTATGCACAGTGCAGTTCATAGACAGCCACTGACATCTACTGAGCACAGTGCAGTTCGTAGACAGCCACTGACATCTACTGAGCACAGTGCAGTTCGTAGACAGCCACTGACATCTACTGAGCACAGTGCAGTTCGTAGACAGCCACTGACATCTACTGAGCACAGTGCAGTTCGTAGACAGCCACTGACATCTATGCACAGTGCAGTTCGTAGACAGCCACTGACATCTATGCACAGTGCAGTTCGTAGACAGCCACTGACATCTATGCACAGTGCAGTTCGTAGACAGCCACTGACATCTATGCACAGTGCAGTTCGTAGACAGCCACTGACATCTATGCACAGTGCAGTTCGTAGACAGCCACTGACATCTATGCACAGTGCAGTTCGTAGACACCACTGACATATATGCACAGTGCAGTTCGTAGACAGCCACTGACATCTATGCACAGTGCAGTTCGTAGACAGCCACTGACATCTATGCACAGTGCAGTTCACAGCCACTGACATCTATGCACAGTGCAGTTCGTAGACAGCCACTGACATCTACTGAGCACAGTGCAGTTCGTAGACAGCCACTGACATCTATGCACAGTGCAGTTCGTAGACAGCCACTGACATCTATGCACAGTGCAGTTCGTAGACAGCCACTGACATCTACTGAGCACAGTGCAGTTCGTAGACAGCCACTGACATCTACTGAGCACAGTGCAGTTCGTAGACAGCCACTGACATCTACTGAGCACAGTGCAGTTCGTAGACAGCCACTGACATCTATGCACAGTGCAGTTCGTAGACAGCCACTGACATCTATGCACAGTGCAGTTCGTAGACAGCCACTGACATCTATGCACAGTGTTCGTAGCACCAGACATCTATGCAGTGCAGTTCGTAGACAGCCACTGACATCTATGCACAGTGCAGTTCGTAGACAGCCACTGACATCTACTGAGCACAGTGCAGTTCGTAGACAGCCACTGACATCTATGCACAGTGCAGTTCGTAGACAGCCACTGACATCTACTGAGCACAGTGCAGTTCGTAGACAGCCACTGACATCTATGCACAGTGCAGTTCGTAGACAGCCACTGACATCTATGCACAGTGCAGTTCATAGACAGCCACTGACATCTATGCACAGTGCAGTTCGTAGACAGCCACTGACATATACTGAGCACAGTGCAGTTCGTAGACAGCCACTGACATCTATGCACTGCAGTTCGTAGACAGCCACTGCATCTATGTGCAGTTCGTAGACAGCCACTGACATCTACTGAGCACAGTGCAGTTCGTAGACAGCCACTGACATCTACTGAGCACAGTGCAGTTCGTAGACAGCCACTGACATCTACTGAGCACAGTGCAGTTCGTAGACAGCCACTGACATCTATGCACAGTGCAGTTCGTAGACAGCCACTGACATCTATGCACAGTGCAGTTCGTAGACAGCCATTGACATCTATGCACAGTGCAGTTCGTAGACAGCCACTGACATCTATGCACAGTGCAGTTCGTAGACAGCCACTGACATCTATGCACAGTGCAGTTCGTAGACAGCCACTGACATCTATGCACAGTGCAGTTCGTAGACAGCCACTGACATATATGCACAGTGCAGTTCGTAGACAGCCACTGACATCTATGCACAGTGCAGTTCGTAGACAGCCACTGACATCTATGCACAGTGCAGTTCGTAGACAGCCACTGACATCTACTGAGCACAGTGCAGTTCGTAGACAGCCACTGACATCTATGCACAGTGAAGTTCGTAGACAGCCACTGACATCTACTGAGCACAGTGCAGTTCGTAGACAGCCACTGACATCTACTGAGCACAGTGCAGTTCGCTCCCTTTACGCGGTGAAACACTTTGGTTTCCAGTGATTAGGCAGTCATTACGTTTATCTGACAGAACTGCAAGCTGATTACCACAGTGAGGTGAGGACCATAGACAAAATAGGGCTCTGCCAAGGCCGAGAGTGTAAAGGCGCCTCTTCAGGAATAACTACCACACGCGCACACACACACACACTTCATTTGCGGGAGACCAAAACATTAATTAATTCCTCTAATGTGACTCACATATATACAACTAAAACAATACTGTATAAATCAATGTGGTACAGGTTGTGCTATGTATAGCTGTGTCTAATTCACAGGTTGCACCTCCGTCACATCATGCCATTGTTAGGAACGTTTTCAAGGCGCCCTCTACCAGTGGTGCCATAGTGGTGCCCTAAAGTGGCGACAAGCCCAATCATTCTGGACAGAGGCTAAATACTGTTTTGTCTAAATTACACTATAGTGCCTGGAAATACGATGACATTGCTAAAGTAGTCAAATATTTAGTAGGAAACAATGTTGACAATTAACAAAAACGATCAGGTCGTCAAATTTACTATAGACAGATGGCAATGTTATCATTAGGTAGCAAAGTTTAAAAAAAATAGCTATGCAAAGCTAACATTTGATAGCTAAAATCCAGTGGCCTCTCCTCAATCTTAGCTAACTAGCTAACATCATAGTGGATCTAAAGTCAATCTGGTGACATCAAAGTGATGACAAGGTTTTCCTACTAATTATTTGCCTCCTTTTGAATGTCATGGTATTTCCAAGCCACTGTAATGCACTTTTGATGCAATCTCTATCAGCGCTCATTAACAATGCATTGAGGAGAATGCTTAGTCGGGCATAAGTCCAAAATGAACGTTCAAAACAATATTGTGAAGTAACCCATGAATAGATGAATCATTGCTTATTTCATTGTGAGGATCCAACAATATAAATAGAATTAACAGAGCGGGCTTGGAAGCACTAACCTTGGCAATTTGACTGGTAAACTCATGGGAATACCTGGTATTGTGAGTAATCATTTCTATGGTATTTCTTTGGCATCCAACTGATCCTGGCTGCCATGGTAATGTAGAATGTTCATAGAAATTATGCTAACTAATGTGGCTCATGCAACATAATGCATTGTTTTGACATTTCAGTTTTGTTTACTCAACAAATCACAGCACAGACTGAAGGATACACTTCCTGGTTTTACTTCCTGGTATGGGTCTAGGTTGAAGATAGAGAAAATTAAGACAAGATAATAATTCAATGCAGAAGCTAAAATAAACAGTCATTGGATCAGCGCCAAAGCAAAAATGACAGGAAGTGAATGTTAGCAGTACAGAATGTTTGCCATCAAAGTAGAAAATACACAATCGTAGTGAATTTCAGCTAACTATTAAGCAAACACACACATACAGTAACTGTTTAACTTCCATTTATTAATTTACTTTTTTTTCTAATTATCTACATCCACTTTATTAATTGATGTCCCAACTGCTGGTCACATTTGAAATGCTAATCCTGTAGATTCAGCAAAGATGCTGGTCCAATGAAGGTGTTTTTTTCCGAACGTGCCATCCAACATCACTACTCTGTATGGTTCTGACTTAGAATATGTGGACAACTACAAATACCTAGGTGTCTGGTTAGACTGTAAACTCTCCTTCCATCAAACATCTCCAATCCAAAGTTAAATCTAGAATTGGCTTCCTATTTCACAACAAAGCATCCTTCACTCATGCTGCCAAATGCTACCGATCCTTGACTTCGGCGATGTCATTTACAAAAGAGCCTCCAACATCCTACTCAATAAATTGGATGCAGTCTATCACAGTGCCATCCGTTTTGTCACCAAAGCCCCATATATTACCCACCACTGCGACCTGTACGCTCTCGTTGGCTGGCCTTCGCTTCATACTCGTCGCCAAACCCACTGGCTCCAGGTCATCTACAAAACCCTGCTAGGTAAAAAAATATCTCTCTGGTCACCCCCAAAACCAATTCTTCCTTTGGCCGCCTCTCCTTCCAGTTCTCTGCTGCCAATGACTGGAACGAACTAAAAAAATCTATGAAAATGGAAACACTTATCTCCCTCACTAGCTTTAAGCACCAACTGTCAGAGCAGCTCACAGATCACTGCACCTGTACATAGCCCACCTATAATTTAGCCCAAAGAACTACCTCTCCCCCTACTGCATTTATTTATTTATTTTGCTCCTTTGCACCCCATTATTTATATCTCTACCTTGCACATTCTCCCACTGCAAATCTACCATTCCTGTGTTTTACTTGCTATATTGTATTTACTTCGCCACCATGGCCTTTTTTTGCCTTTACCTCCCTTATCTCACCTCATTTACTCACATCGTATATAGACTTATTTTTCTACTGTATTATTTATTGACCGTATGTTTGTTTTACTCCATGTGTAACTCTGTGCTGTTGTATGTGTCAAACTGCTTTGCTTTATCTTGGCCAGGTCACAATTGTAAATGAGAACTTGTTCTCAACTTCCCTACCTGGTTAAATAAAGGTGAAAAAAATAAAATAATAATATATAAAAAATAAAAAATAAATAAATATATATATATAATTATTACGTTGTATTTACTTGTATAGTGTCAACCTAGGCATGGGTACACTCAAATGTCCGTCCATTATGCCACCAACTGACACCCTTTCTAAGAATTATATTTCTATGAATCCAACACAGCAATTTGTATCAGTATCAAACCAAACTTCTCAAATACTCACACAACAATTCATAAGGTATATGCATATGGCATAGCATTTGGTTTATGCCAACTTTAAAAAGGGGTTAGGGTCTAGGTCTTCTCCATCACATACCACCAGTATGTGGTATGTGGTTATTCCACCATATATAGGTAGATCTTGTTTGAATTCCTGAGGCATACCCCTCAATAGCTGTGGGAGCTCTGTTTGAATTCCTGAGGCATACCCCTCAATAGCTATATGAGCGAGCTCTGTTTGAATTCTGTTTGAATTCTGAGGCATACCCCTCAAACTATATGAGCTCTGTTTGAATTCCTGAGGCATACCTGTGCCTCCTTCTTTGACATCATGGAAAATTATAATAAATCAGTCAAGACCTCAGAAAAAAAATGGTAGACCTCCACAAGTCTGGTTCATTCTTGAGAGAAAAAAAAAAAAAGGTACATCTTTACTAACAATAGTACGCTAGTATAAACACCATGGGACCACGCTGCCGTCATCAAGCTCAGGAAGGAGACGAGTTCTGTTTCATAGAGATGAACGTACTTTGGTGTGAAAAGTGCAAATCAATCCCAGAACAACAGCAAAGGAAAATGTGAAGATGCTGGAGGAAACAGGTACAAAAGTATCTATATCCACAGTAAAACGAGTCCTATATCGACATAACCTGAAAAGCTGCTCAGCAAGGAAGAAGCAACTGCTCCAAAACTGCCATAAAAAAGCCAGACTACGGTTTGCAACTGCACATGGGGAAAAAGGTCGTACTTTGTGGAGAAATGTCCTCTGGTCTGATGAAACAAAAATAGAACCGTTTGGCCATAATGACCATCGTTATGTTTGGAGGAAAAAGGGTGAGGCTTGCAAGCCGAAGAACACCATCCCAACCATGAAGCACGGGGGTGGCAGCATCATGTTGTGGGGGTGCTTTGCTGCAGGAGGGACTGGTGCACTTCACAAAATAGATGGCATCATGAAAGGAAAATTACGTAGATATATTGAAGCAACATCTCAAGACATCAGTCAGGAAGGTAAAGCTTGGTGGCAAATGGGTCTTCCAAATGGACAATGACCCCAAGGATACTTCCAAAGTTGTGGGAAAATGTCTTAAGGACAACAAAGTCAAGGTATTGGAGTGGCCATCACAAAGTCCTGACCTCAATCCTATAGAAAATGTGTGGGCAGAACTGAAAAACCGTGTGCGAGCAAGGAGGCCTACACACCTGACTCAATTACATCAGCTCTGTCAGAAGGAATGGGCCAGAATTCACCCAATTTATTGTGGAACCTTGTGGAAGGCTACCCAATTTGTTTTACTCAAGTTAAACAATTTAAAGGCAATGCTACCAAATACTAATTGAGTGTATGTAAACTTCTGACCCACTGGGAACGTGATGAAAGAAATAAAAGCTGACATAGATCACTCTACTATTACTCTGACATTTCACATTCATAAAATGAAGTGGTGATCCTAACTGACTTAAAACAGGGGATTTGTACTAGGATTAAATTGTGAAAAACTGAGTTTAAACAAGGTGTATGTAAACTTCCAACTTTAACTGTATGTGAACTCAGTTTGAATTACTGAGACATTACCCCTCAGTAGCTATGTGAGCTCTGTCTGAATTACTGAGGCACACCCCTCAATAGCTATGTGAGCTCTGTCTGAATTACTGAGGCACACCCCTCAATAGCTATGTGAGCTCTGTCTGAATTACTGAGGCACACCCCTCAATAGCTATGTGAGCTCTGTGTCTAATCATATTCTAAAATGGATTGATCTAATTTGCTTTGTGTTATGATGTTCCACTATTTTCTCCAGCAGAGAGAATCTCTCACCCCCCTCCGGCCTTGTTTAGTCTCTCTCACCTCCACTTTCCCCAGTGAATGGAATTACTATCACACACACACACACACACACACACACACACACACACACACACACACACACACACACACACACACACACACACACACACACACACACACACACACACACACACCTTTTGGAAAACCCTTAATGATGTTCCACTCTGCAAGCTTCAGAGGGTTCATGCAGGGACAACGTACACGGAACAGTTACTTTGAAATGAGGCATCAAGACAATAACGTCACCAATATGGTGATATGTTAAAACAGAGTCAAGTCTAGAGACATGGATGACCATGATATGTCTTATTGCCTGCAGTGTTGGCAACTTGAAGAACTAATGAAGCCAAGTTTACAAAGTACATTTTTACTTCCAACTATGCAGGGTCTGGCGAGTCATTTCCAATATACTATTACAGAACACCAAAGTCACATGGTGAAATTCGTCCTGCAATTAGGAATAGAAGATGAAGCGTCACAATTAGTTTCATTACTTCCGATTCATGAATACTTATTTACGTGAATTTCACCATACAAAACAGATGGGCCAAATGGGATTTTTCCTTGTGTTAGTCACATTCTATGTGAGGGGAGTTTGTTTGATATAGGATATGGCCTTGAGGTAACACTTTGACAAAGTATTACATCGCGGATCTTCGCTCCGATGTAATTTGCTTATTCCTGGTTGAGTAGAGAAGGTGTGTGTGTGTATGTGTGTTTGTGTGTGTACTTGCTCGTGCATGTGTGCATGCTCATGTATGCAAGTGTGTGTGTGTGTGTGTGTGTGTGTGTGTGTGTGTGTGTGTGTGTGTGTGTGTGTGTGTGTGTGTGTGTGTGTGTGTGTGTGTGTGTGTGTGTGTGTGTGTGTGTGTGTGTGTGTGTGTGTGTGTGTGTGTGTGTGTGTGTGTGTGTGTGTGTGTGTGTGTGTGTGTGTGTGCCATTGTGGGCGATCGAGCAATGGCTCTGGGTATCATGGCAGTGGGGCTGAGTGGCCGTTGGCACTTTGGACCTTCTTGAGCGCCAGTGGCAATGAGCCTGGACTCCAGCGACAATCTCAGACCTCAACACACTGCCTAAGCTCCGGGTTTGTTTTGGGAGAGTGACAAGTGAAAATCATTGAGCCCTCAGGCTACACCCCGGGCTATGGCCAGGTTATTAGAGGTGGATAGAGGATGGTGCATATAGTACAGTAGATGTGTCCAAGAGCAACATCTGAATCGAAATGGTATGTAGTGAGAAACATCTGTCAATCCAAAATAATGTTCTAAATTACAGGAACATCTTCTGTCAGTCTTTGGTCAAATTATGGGAATTGGATCAGAATGCTAAGTAAAATAAGAGGAATTACAATTAAATTAAAATAAAAAGTACAGAATCTGGTATAAAGAGGGTGGACAGATGCTAATGCAATGAATATCATATACTACTCAGGATTCCGAGATGAGAATGTCTAAAACATCACAGGAGGAAGTACTAGTTGGATCTCAAGAGATTAATGTTCTTATTGGACTGGTAAACCAAAATTAATACTCTTATTGTACTGTAAAACAACATAGCTTAATGTTCTCATTGTACTGGTAAACAACATAGATTAATGTTCTTATTGTACTGTAAAACAGCATAGATTAATGTTCTTATTGTACTGGTAAACAACATAGATTAATGTTCTTATTGGACTGGTAAACCAAAATTAATACTCTTATTGTACTGTAAAACAACATAGCTTAATGTTCTCATTGTACTGGTAAACAACATAGATTAATGTTCTTATTGGACTGGTAAACCAAAATTAATACTCTTATTGTACTGTAAAACAACATAGCTTAATGTTCTCATTGTACTGGTAAACAACATAGATTAATGTTCTTATTGTACTGTAAAACAGCATAGATTAATGTTCTTATTGTACTGGTAAACAACAGAGATTAATGTTGTCATTGTACTGGTAAACAACAGATTATGGTTCTCATTGAATTGGTAAACAACAGTGATCACTGTTTACATTGTACGGGCAAAGAACCTAAACTAATGTTCTCATTGTACTGGTAAACAACAGTGATTACTGTTCTCATTGTACTGGTAAACAACAGTGATTAATGTTCTCATTGTACTGGTAGGTAAACAACAGAGATGAATGTTCTCATTGTACAGGTAAACAACATAGATGAATGTTCTCATTGCACTGGTAAACAACAGAGATTAATGTTGTCATTGTACTGGTAAACAACAGATTATGGTTCTCATTGAATTGGTAAACAACAGTGATCACTGTTTACATTGTACGGGCAAAGAACCTAAACTAATGTTCTCATTGTACTGGTAAACAACAGTGATTACTGTTCTCATTGTACTGGTAAACAACAGTGATTAATGTTCTCATTGTACTGGTAGGTAAACAACAGTGATTACTGTTCTCATTGTACTGGTAAACAACAGTGATTACCTTTCTCATTGTACTGGTAAACAACAGTGATTACTGTTCTCATTGTACTGGTAAAAAACAGTGATTACTGTTCTCATTGTACTGGTCAACAACAGTGATTACTTTTCTCATTGTACTGGTAAACAACAGTGCTTACTGTTCTCATTGTACTTGTCAACAACAGTGATTACCTTTCTCATTGTACTGGTAAACAACAGTGATTACTGTTCTCATTTTACTGGTAAACAACAGTGATTACCTTTCTCATTGTACTGGTAAACAACATATATTAATGTTCGTAGTGTACTGGTGAACAACATAGATTAATGTTCGTATTGTACTGGTAAACAACACAGATTAATGTTCATATTGTACTGGTGAACAACATATTAATGTTCATAGTGTACTGGTGAACAACATAGATTAATGTTCGTATTGTACTGGTAAACAACACAGATTAATGTTCGTATTTTACTGGTAAACAACATAGATTAATGTTCGTATTGTACTGGTGAACAACATAGATTAATGTTCGTAGTGTACTGGTGAACAACATAGATTAATGTTCGTAGTGTACTGGTGAACAACATAGATTAATGTTCGTAGTGTACTGGTGAACAACATAGATTAATGTTCGTATTGTACTGGTAAACAACACAGATTAATGTTCGTATTGTACTGGTGAACAACATAGATTAATGTTCGTAGTGTACTGGTGAACAACATAGATTCATGTTCTTATTGTACTGGTAAACAACAGTGATTACTGTTCTCATTGTACTGGTAAACAACAGATTCATGTTCTTATTGTACTGGTAAACAACAGTGATTACTGTTCTCATTGTACTCGTCAACAACAGTGATTACATTTCTCATTGTACTGGTAAACAACAGTGATTACATTTATCATTGTACTGGTAAACAACAGTGATTACTGTTCTCATTGTACTGGTAAACAACAGATTCATGTTCTTATTGTACTGGTAAACAACAGTGATTACTATTCTCATTGTACTTGTCAACAACAGTGATTACATTTCTCATTGTACTGGTAAACAACAGTGATTACATTTCTTATTGTACTGGTTAACAACAGTGATCACTGTTCTCATTGCTTATTGTACTGGTAAACAACAGATTCATGTTCTTATTGTACTGGTAAACAACAGATTCATGTTCTTATTGTTCTGGTAAACAACATATCCATGTTCTTATTGTACTGGTAAACAACAGTGATCACTGTTCTCATTGCTCATTGTACTGGTAAACAACATAATAACATCAAATAAACAAAATCATAATTTTTATTTCCATTCAGTGCCCTTAATAAACCCTTGATGATAAAATACAGACGACTCTCCTTATAATTAAACCATAATGACATATCAACAATGGTTGTTCAGAGAGCACCCTCCCACTAACTCCTCTCTATAGCCTATATATTAAGATGAATTATGTATGTTCTGGGTCCCCAAAAGGTGAGAGAAAAATCCTGCGTTAATTAACTTACTGTCTAATTTAAAGCCCTTTTTTTAGCTTACGGCTTTGAAAGCCGCTCTGACCGAACAGTAAGGCTTCCCTGCACATTTTCTCCCCCTCACTTTATTTGAAGTTGCTGTAATCTCTGTGTGCATTCCTCTGAGTCTACCTTTCCTGAAATATGTCAAATCTCCTACACAGAAGTTGCTTTTTGTGAGAAGTCGATGACAAGGAGCCAAGGAGCCAGGAATCCAAAGCAGTGCAGGCTGAAGTCATACGCTATTTTTTGTTATTTATTCTATTCTTTCTTCTCTCAATTAGATCAAAATTAACTGAAGCTGAAAACACCCTGGATGTCAATGTCCCAAGCAAGAAGATGACCAGGTTCAGGAAGGTCTGATTATCAAGGAAGCATGAAGAAAGTTCCTCTCCATTGATCTGATCTTCTATGAAAACACATAGAACTGTGGTATCATCTCGTCGTGAATGACATTTATGCTAATTGCCGTTGGTATTACCTTTGGAAGCTTCTAGATGTTTTACGAGCGGTAATTTTCGATAATGTTCCCTTTGTCAAGGACACAGGTTCATTATAGCACAGGGGGCGTGACATGTCCATTTAAATTCAAACGTTCAAATTACTCAAATTAAAGTGACAACCTGTTTTGTTTAACATAAGCTGAAGGAAAAAGCCTGCATACAGTAACTTAAAATAGGCAACCAATTAAAGTAATGGTATGTCTGAAGAGTTTTCTTTTAAGTAAGTCAGTGATAAAACACAACTGAAGTACTGTTCAACGAATATGAGTAATTACACGACAGCTGTTTCCAACGTCACTGTAAATATGTTTCAATAACAAAACAAAACGAGCGTGTCCATTGTCTCACGACTTCCTTTCGAAGACAGGCTGGATTCTCCATCTTCAGAAGATGTTGTCTACACATAAATCACTGTTGCATGTAACTGATACCCTGTCGTCTGAGAGGAATACACACAATCCCTTCATTCATCAAACAAATCCTTCACGTCGTGAGGGGGGGTATAGTAGAGTGCATAGTAGAGTGCATCCAACACAATAATGGCTTGCGTTAACCTTCTCCTCACCCCACACCTTATACTGACTCATATAACCAACCTTTACCACTAAACCAAAGCCAATATTCTGCACTGGCTCCAGCATAGGCCCCTGGGGGACTCCATGTCCGTTTCCCTCAGTCTTGGCAGGAACAGAAGGGATAGTCTGGGGAGGTGACAGGGTCAGCTCTCGCCTTTCCCCTGCACAACCTCCTTGATGAGCCCATTAGGTAGCTGGGACCCACCACTCAGGGGCCATTTAGTTGATTGACCCGAGTTGAGAATGTGGACATTTTCTTCCCTGTCCATCAATAATGGGCCAATCAGCCTCATGGGGTTAGGGCCGGTCTCATCACACCAGACACTTCACTCTGATTCGGACCCAACCTGCAGGAAGACCAACGTGAGGCTGGGGTGCATCCCGAATGGCATCGTATTTCCTATATAGTGCACTAGTTTTGACCAGGGCCCATAAGGCTTTGATCAAATGTAGTGCACTGTGTAGGAATTAGTGTGTCATTTGAGACACATGCTGGGTTTTCAATGCTAACAGTCACATGTACTGCATTGTACTACTCTTTATGGGCCCTCTAGATGTATTATTAGTACAGTCTATGATTACTAGCCTCCACAAAAAGCAAAAGTGTTGTTAAAATACATGTTTGATCAGAAGCATGTGACCAGCTGATTAAAATGGTTATAAAACTAGTTTCATTATTATGGATGTCAACCATTTCAAATAAAATGAATGTTTAATAAAATGTACCATGAATCACTTATTTCATAAATCCATAGTTTATCATTCATTAAGTTTAACTTGGTTTTATGATTGACCTATGTGTGCGGTACAAAACAAACGTACATGCCAGAAGTTTGAGTCTTTCACAACTGTTGCAATGCTATACTGGATGTCTTTAATTAAAACAAACATTGATTAAGTAGCACATCTGAGAATGGATGGAGGACATTACTTCTGAATTATTTTCTGTGTCAGTGTGTTTCTATACCTAAGGGCAATTTAGGAAACTTCTGTATTGCTAGGACACACCACAAAACACAACGCAAGTGTCTGATGTTGGCATGCACTCTACTCTATCATCAATGTGCGAGACAGAGACAGAGAGAAAGACAGAGAAAGCAAGAGAGAGAGAGAGAGAGTGGTCCGGGCCCAAATCACAAAAAAAACACAACACTATGGAACACAAAGTTTTTACCCATCCTGGAATATACAAGGTCTGCCTAAAGAGCAGGACCCCAGACTTCATCAATTAAATTGGAAATAGAGACATTGTCATCCTACAAGTAGTCCCATCCACCAAAATACCAGGTGTGAAATAGGGAAGAGACTCAGGGGATATGCTAATTTGGTATAGAGCAGACCTAAACCACTATTAAATGAGTCAACACAGGAACATTTTACATCTGGCTAGAAACTAATAAGGAAATGATCTCACCAGAGAAAAATGTACTCATGTGTGGTACCTAAACTCAGCAAAAAAAGAAATGTCCCTTTTTCAGGACCCGGTCTTTCAAAGATAACTTCACAGATCTTCACTGTAAAGGGTTTAAACACTTTTTCCCATGATTGTTCAATGAACCATAAACAATTAATGAACCTACACCTGTGGAACGGGTCGTTAAGACACAAACAGCTTTCAGACGGTAGGCAATTAAGGTCACAGTTATGAAAACTTAGGACACTAAAGAGGCCTTTCTACTGACTCTGAAAAACACCAAAAGAGAGATGCCCAGGGTCCCTGCTCATCTGCATAAAGATGCCATAGGCATGCTGCAAGGAGACATGAGGACTGCAGATGTGGCCAGGGCAATAAATGGCAATATCTGTTCTGTGAGACGCCATAGACATTGCTACAGGGAAACAGGACGGACAGCTGATTGTCCTCGCAGTGGCCACATGTAACGACAACTGCACAGGATCGGTACAACCGAACATCACACCTGCGGGACAGGTACAGGATGGCAACAACAACTGCCCAAGTTACACCAGGAATGCACAATCCCTACATCAGTGTTCAGACGGTGTGCAATAGGCTGAGAGAGGCTGGACTGGGGGCTTGTAGGCCTGTTGTAAGGCGGGTAGGTACTCACCAGACATCACAGGCAACAAAGTTGCCTATGGGCACAAACCCAACGTCGCTGTACCAGACAGGACTGGCCAAAAGTGCTCTTCACTGACGAGTCGTGGTTTTGCCTGATCAGGGTGATGGTCGGATTTGCGTTTATCATCGAAGGAATGAGTGTTACACTGAGGCTTGTACTCTGGAGCCGGATTGATTTGGAGGTGGAGGGCTCTGTCGGACGCTGGGTATGTACAGAGTCAATTGTAGGCTTTGAGTGGACTCCTTTGGTAGGCACACCTATAGCTCATCTCTTAGCAGTAGTACTGTAGACTACTTTATCACTGACCTCAACCCAATGTATCTTAGAGCGTTCACAGTCAGTCCACTGACACCCCTATCAGATCACATCAAAATCCTACTCAACCTGAACAAAGATATGCTCAATCATGTGTTATCAAAGTCAAAGGAAATTAATAATATTAAGAAATACTATTGATGGAAGAGAAGTAGTGTGGAAATCTTCCAAAAAACAAACAGTCAACAACAAAATCAATCCCTTCTAGACAATTTCTTGGACAAAAATGTTTCACTGTAATAGTGAAGATGTAAAATTAGCAGTAGAAAACCTAAACAGTATAATACACATCTGAGCTTCCCTATCAAATCTAAAAATGCCAAGCAGACAACCTAAGAAAATGAACAACAATGACAAATGGTTTGACGAAGAATGCAAAAACCTGAGAAAGAAATTGAGAAACCTATCCAAATCAAAAACATAGAGACCTAGAAAACCTGAGCCTACGCCTTCACTATGGCGAATCACTAAAACAATACAGAAATACACTATGGAAAACGAAGGAACAGCATGTCAGAAATCAGCTGAATGTAATTGAAGAATCCATAGAATCTAACCACTTCTGGGAAAATTTGAAAACAACAACACAAAGAGTTATCTATCCAAAACGGAGATGTGTGGATAAATCACTTCTCCAATCATTTTGGCTCTTTAACAAAGAACAAACAGCAAAAACATATACATGACTGAAAAAAAATCTTAGAATCAACTATTAAATACTACCAGAAGACACTGGATTCTCAAATTGCATTGAATGAACTACATGACAAAATACAAACCCTCCAACTCAAAAAGGCCTGTGGTTGATGGTATCCTCAATGAAATGAGAAAATATACAGACCACAAATTCCAATTGGCTATACTTAAAGTCATTAACATAATCCTCAGCTCTGGCATCTTCCCCAATATTTGGAACAAAGGACTGATCACCCCAATCCACAAAAGTAGAGACAAATTTGACCCCAATAACTATCGTGGGATATGAAGCAACAGCAACCTTGGGAAAATACTCTGCATTATCATTAACAGCAGACTCGTACATTTCCTCAGTGAAAACAATGTACTGAGCAAATGTCAAATTGGCTTTTTACCAAATTACAGTACCACAGAGCACATATTCACCGTGCACACACTAATTGACAAACAAACAAACCAAAACAAAGGCAAAGTCTTCTCATGCTTTGTTGATTTCCCCCAAAATATTTTGACTCAATTTGGCATGATGGCCTGCTATACAAATAGATGGAAAGCAGTGTTGGGTGAAAAACATATGACTAAATACAATCCAAAAACAGGTGTGCGATTAACATTGGCAAAATAAAACAACATACATTTCTTTCCACAGGGCAAAGGGGTGAGTACACGGCCTCACCCTACTAGAATCGGAAGTGAAATGTTTACTGATGATCTGGTGCTTCCGTCCCCAAGCAAGGAGGGCTTAGAGCAGCACCAATATCTTCTGCACAGATTCTGCCAGACCTTGGGCCCTGACAGTAAATCTCAATAAGACAAAAATAATGGTGTCATAAAAAATGTCCAGTTGCTAGGACCACAAATACAAATTCCATCTAGACACTGTTGCCATAGAGCACACAAAAAACTATACATGCACACTACTGTTCAAAAGCTTGGGGTCACTTAGAAATGTCCTTGTTTTTGAAAGAAAAGCACAATTTTTGTCCATTAAAATAACATCAACTTGATCTGTTGTTCTGACTAAAAAAGCAATAAAACGGTCTGTCTTTAAACAAGTTGAGTATCTGGAGCATCAGCATTTGTGAGTTCGATTACTGGCTCAAAATGGCCAGAAATAAAGTTACAAAAATAACTTTATTCTGTAACTTGTGAGTCTATTCTTGTTCTGAGAAATGAAGACCCTTCCATGCGAAAAATTGCCAAGAAACTGAAGATCTCTTACAACGCTGTGTACTACTCCCATCACAGAACAGCACAAACGGGCTCTAACCAGAATAGAGAGACAAGTGGGAGGCATCGGTGCACAAATGAGCAAGAGGACAAGTACATTAGTGTCTAGTTTGAGAAACAGACGTCTCCAAAGTCCTCAACTGGCAACTTCAATAAATAGTACCCGCAAAACACCAGTCTCAACGTCAACAGTGAAGAGGTGACTCCGGGAGGCTGAACTTCTAGGCAGTTTTATTGCTTCTTTAATCAGTACAACCGTTTTCAGCTGTGCTAACATAACAGCTGTGCTAGTCATTTAAAACATTAACAATGTCTACACTGTATATATGATCAATTTGATGTTATTTTAATGGAAAATAATGTGATTTTCTTTCAAAAACAAGTGACATCTAAGTAACCCCAAACATTTGAACGGTAGTGTACCTCGGCCCAAACATGAGCAGGTAACTTCCACAAAGCTATGAACGATCTGAGAGACAAGGCAACAAGTGTCTTCTATGCCATCAAAAGGAACATAAAATTTGACATACCAATTAGGATATGGCTAAAAATACTTGTATCAGTTATAGAACCCATTGCCCTTTATGGTTGTGAGGTCTGGGGTTTTCTCACCAACCAAGAATTCACAAAATAGGGAAAACACAAAATTGAGACTCCACATGCAGAATTCTGCAAAAAATGTAAAACACCAAATGCATGCATGCAGAGCATAATTAGCCCGATACCTACTAATTATCCCAATTCAGAAAAGAGTCATTCAATTCTACAACTACCTAAAAGGAAGTGATTCTCAAACCTTCTAAAACAAAGCCATCACAAACAGAGAAATTAACCTGGAGAAGTGCCCCCTAAGCAAGCTGGTCTCGGGGCTCTGCTGTCTATGTACAGGCTCAGTGAGCATAGCCTTGGTATTGAGAAAGGCAGCCAAAGGCAGACCTGGCTCTCAAGAGAAGACAGGCTATGTGCACACTGCCCACAAAATGAGGTGGAAACTGAGCTGCACTTCCTAACCTCCTGATAAATGCAGCACCGTATTAGAGACACGTATTTCCCTCAGATTACACAGACGCACAAAGAATTTGAAAACAAATCCAATTTTGATCAACTCCCATATCTATTGGGTGAAATACCACAGCATCAAAATTCTGTGACATGTTGCCACAATAAAAGGGCAACAAGTGAAGAACAAACACCATTGTAAATACAACCTGTATATATTTGTTTTATTTATTTTCCCTTTTGTACTTTAACTATTTGCACATCATTACAGCACTGCATATAGACATAATATGACATATGCAATTTATTTATTATTTTTGAACTATTGTGAGTGTAATGTTTACTGTATATATTGTTTTAATGTATTTACATTTTGTTTATCTATTTCACTTGCTTTGGCAATATAAACATTTGTTTCCCATGCCAATAAAGCCCTTAAATTGAAAATGAATTGAAATTGAATTGAGAGAAAGAGAGAGGGAGAGCGAGAAAGAGATAGACAGTCAGAGTGAGAAGAGAGAGAGTCAGAGAGTGAGAGACGGTCAAAGAGAGAGAGACAGTCAGAGAGAGAGAGAGAGACAGTCAGAGAGAGAGAGACAGTCAGAGAGAGAGAGAGAGACAGTTAAAGAGAGAGAGACAGTCAGAGAGAGAAAGAGGGAGAGGGCAAGAGAGACAGAGAGAAAGAGGGAGAGGGCAAGAGACACAGAAAGAAAGAGGGAGAGGGCAAGAGAGACAGAGAAAAAGAGGGAGAGGGCAAGAGAGACAGAGAGAAAGAGGGAGAGGGAAAGAGAGACAGATAGAAGGAGGGCAAGAGATACAGAGAGAGACAATCAGAGAGAGAGAAGGGGAGAGAGTCAGAGAGATTGAGAGACAGTCAGAGAGAGAGGAAAAAAAGCTGAATATCTGAAAAGGGTGAGGATGAACTCGTACAGTCCCTTGCAGTACCTACCTTGCAGAGGAAGCTGATGTTGAAGCCAAATGTCTGGGCATTCCGGGAGCCAGCGTTCATGTAGTTGCCCACCAGCAACACCATCTCCAGCAGCTTGCTGAAGCTGTCACTCTTCTTCACCTCCTCGCAGGCGAACGTCACATTCATGATGTCCGGACGGATGTTGTTCACCTGCTCCTCGAAGGTCAGCTTGAAAAGGATTCCGTTGAGGCGTGAGCGCAGCAGCTTCACAGAGCTCATCTAGGACAAACATGACAATATTTGGTTTTGAAAAGTTAAGCGAGCCTACGTAGGGTTTATGAAGGCTCGATGAAGTCCTAATTAAGTATGTATAAGTTATATGTTGTTTAATGTGTGGCCAATGTGGCATTGCAGAGCTCTAATGCAAATGTCTGTATAGTCAGCAGTTGAGAGATGTGCCGGTGCGACAACTTCCACCAACATGCCACAATGACGGCCTAGGAACAGTGGGTTAACTGCCTGTTCAGGGGCAGAACAACAGATTTGTACCTTGCCAGCTCGGGGGTTTGAACTTGCAACCTTCCGGTTACTAGTCCAACACTCTAACCACTAGGCTACCCTGCCGCCCCATATTGTGAGTATATATAGAGCGGCGGCTCTAGGGGGAGCGGCGGCTCTAGGGGGAGAGGCGGCTCTAGGGGGAGAGGCGGCTCTAGGGGAGAGGCGGCTCTAGCGGGAGAGGCGGCTCTAGGGGGAGAGGCGGCTCTAGGGGGAGCGGCGGCTCTAGGGGGAGCGGCGGCTCTAGGGGGAGAGGCGGCTCTAGGGGGAGAGAGAGGCGGCTCTAGGGGGAGAGAGAGGCGGCTCTAGGGGGAGAGGCGGCTCTAGCGGGAGTGGCGGCTCTAGCGGGAGCGGCGGCTCTAGCGGGAGCGGCGGCTCTAGCGGGAGCGGCGGCTCTAGCGGGAGCGGCGGCTCTGGAGGGAGTGGCGGCTCTAGCGGCAGTGACGGGTGAAAGTGACTTATTTCCCTCAGAAGCCTCTGTGTGTCGTGGTGGTCCTGATGAGGTAGCCTCATCAGCAGGATTTCCACGATTGCTCTACGACAGATATCATGGGGGAACTTGCTTCATTACATCCTCAAAGAGCCACAGGTACATAGACACCACCCAGTTTTACTGAATGGATACAAACTGATTTGCAGGTCTACCCCAATTTAACGTTATCATATTAGTTTTAACCCATTAGGTTAACTGAAAATAATCTCTTTCAGACAACGAACTGGAGGAGTAAAACTGACAAGAAAATGTAAAGATATAGCTAAATATACATGTATAAAGTTTTCTGGAATGTACTATGATAATGTGCTCTGGATAAATCAATGTGGTATAAAAAAGTAATTGTAAGATAAAACAATAAAGTCACTTTAGACTCACTTCTACATGACTCTGTAGAAAGCGCAAAAATACAACTGTAGGCTAAAGTATAACCTCAGCATCAACTACAGCTAGCGCTTGAGGCAACCATACTAAATCACTTATAGTGGCTTGTAGTGTAACATTGAGCTGTTCTGACTTCACTATGAAGTAGAGTGCACTAACTTTATTACAGAGAATCCAAAGCCCAAGGCTATGATTATATCACTAGGCAATATTGACGGTTTATGCCAGAATATGGAATTTTTTTCTGCCAGGAATGACACTGTGACTTTCACAACACAAGGACACATAATTAAGCTACTATATTGAAATCAAGTTTCACACTTTATTATTTATCAAAATCATGGCTTCTGTCAGTCAAAGAGCAGGCTGCCATATCGGACTTGTTATGAAACGTTCTTGCTCTTTAAGATATTGAATAGGTCTGATAATGCATAAAGCCTCAAGGCCATCCTTTTCTATTCCCCAATTGCTCTCTCAATGGTCCTATTCCTAATTTCCTAGTCCCCTCCCTACTGTCTTGGCCCTACACTAACCTCCTTCATTAATGAAGAGCTAGACATATAATGGTGTGTGAAGTAGCAAGAAAATAAAGGGTGGGGGTTTGCTGTGTGACAAAAAGAAAAGGAACAGAATTGAAAGAGGAAAGGGGAGTGGTTATGAGAGTAGGTAGTGTTTGGTGCACTGGAATACGAGGGAAGAGAGAGTGGGTGAGAGTGAGAGTGGGGAAAGAGATAGAGGGGGGGAGAGAGAAATATCGAGAGGGTGAGAGAAGGGGAGAGAGGGGGGTGAGCGAGAGAGATAGCGAGGGGGAGTGAGAGAGGGATCTATCCTTATCAATAACCAGTTGAAAAACCTTTCCTCTGTAGGTATGTAGGTAAGTGTGTGTAAAACAGGGTACATTTTGTAAGACCTACTCACCACAATGCCAAACTGTTCAGGCTCACATAGGTCCTCGTACTCATTCTTCAGTTCTGCCAGAGCGCTCAGCTCCTTCTGCTCTGGTAGGTTCTTTATCAGGTTCTGTAAACACACACAGAGACACATTTAAATGCTTTATTTGAATCCAAAAATCACATTACAGTCTAGAAGGATTTAAACATTTTAAAGGACACAGATTCATGGACACCTACGGACACAAAAAGCATATACACACACAGCTCCTGTCAGTATAGTTTGCCCCCTGCTCGCCTCCGCAGGGACACCAAAATGCACCTGAGAGAACACTCAGGCAGCTTGGAGACAAAATACTCTACAGAACCAAGCTAGAATCAAGACCCACAGCACTGGGAACATCCACACAGCACCAAGCTCGAATCATTATCGCAAGGTTCCATACAAACACCAGTACAGTACATCAGAGCGTGGATGGTTATGAGATATTTTTGTATACATTCAGTACTTTCAAGATAAGCGTCACCGCAGGGAACAGACATGGTTCAGACAAACATTGCATATCTACATTTATCTTGGAATTAGCACACTAACTGTTTCTATGGGAATACAAAGAGGAGAAGTGGCAGGTAGGAGGATGAGTAGGAAAAGGTCAGGTAATCTAGTGCTCTTGCTGCTGTATCCATTTATTTACCTCAATGGGAACAACTTCAGTAAGAGCTCCAGCGAACCACAGTTCAAACACGTAATAACGCTGGCGATTAATGGAGACTTTCATTCAGACTTTGTCGGTTTGCATCATCTTCCTTGGAAAACATGGCAATTTACCATTTATAAATAAGATTAACCTAGTAACTTCAGTTTTTAAATAGAATTTGACTTTCAGAAAGCCAAAGTCGAGCTTTACAATTATCATTATCATACAGGTCCAAACAGTGAGGAAGATGAGCAGGAGGAAGAGGAGAAAATCTTAATTTCCCATTAAATGTTAATTGTGCATGGAAAGGTCAGTTGAATAAATTCAATGAAGCATAGCTACCTTTCTTCAACTTCTCGGAAAGATGGAAGAGAAGGAAGAGAAAGAGGAGGAGAAAGATGAAGAGAAATAGGAGAAAGATGAAGAGAAAGAGGAGAAAGAGGAGGATGAGAAATATGAGGAGGAGGAACAAAAAGAGGAGGAGAAAGAGTGGGATTAGATGTGCCCTCATTAGATCCCCTAATTTAGACAGCAGGCTGGCACTCTGTCACATGACCAGGCCAGGACACACACACACTGACCACTGCCCTGGAACGGAACAGCCATGAGCCGTCACTGGCCTGGCTCTACTGTCCACTAATGATGACATCTCTCCCCTTCCCCCATGGATTCAAAAGTCTAGAAACCAACCAAGTTGGAAATAAATAGTGTGGAGTTTGTCAGTTC
This sequence comes from Oncorhynchus gorbuscha, assembly GCF_021184085.1. Taxonomy (NCBI): domain Eukaryota; kingdom Metazoa; phylum Chordata; class Actinopteri; order Salmoniformes; family Salmonidae; genus Oncorhynchus; species Oncorhynchus gorbuscha. Next base: position 79,354,991 of record NC_060185.1, read on the forward strand.
TAGTGTGGTCTGCAACAGTTATATTAAAATGTGTGTTGCTTCTATATTAGCCACTGAATGTTCTCCCAATTATAGAAAAGAAGTGTGGCCCAGTTATGTAGCCTCATTATAATTCAATAATGAAGGCTGTTGATCATAGTGTACATCAATTGGGAAACAGCACATTGAATGGACATGACATTCCCCCCCAAAAGTGTATGGTGATGTGTACTAATGATGGGGCTTCCAACGGTGTCAGTGTTATTCCAAAGATCTCACTAACAATATGTTTTCTTTAATTGTTCCGGGGTTGGGGTGCATTATAAACACCTAGGATGCGTCCCAAATTGCCCTTTGAGCCCTTGTTAAAAGTAGTGCACAATATACGGAATAGAGTGCCATTTGGTACTTTCCAGACAAAAATAGAGACAGGTAATTATTTGCTCTTGACCTTTCAGGCAGAAACCCTTATTGATTATTGAACAGTCACTCCAATGTGTTCATCTCTGTAGTGCAGCTGCTGATCACTGCTTCCTTACTGCTTCCTTACTGCTTATTAGACATTATAGAAGTCAATTATTGTCTTTCAGGAAAATGGCATATTTGATAGATAATTATTTAAAAAATGATTTGGATAACCGACGTCAACCACCTTGCAGCGAAAAAGAAAGCAAATGCAAGCACAAGCTTGGTCACAGTTTATAACCCACATCTTATTGTGAAAAACACTATTATTAACCCAGTTATTTTGAAAGTGCAAACCAGAAAATAACCTGATCAAGAATCCTCCAAAATGCTTCAACCCAATTCAAGAGAAGATTACGGAAACATTACGCGACGTGTGTAGAGGAAATAAATGAAATCTGGAAATTCAAACTGCCACTCGACTTTATTGTCTTCCCATGGTACAGGTTTTGGAGAGCTTTAAGGGCCTCGCAGAAACAGGACCACAACGGAGCAGCAAAGATCCACCGCCACGTGAAGTCTGAGGAACTTTACCCTGGGTTGAAGAACAAAGTCCTCCTCAACGACGTATCGTTGATTCAGAACGAAATGCAATAACACAGCAGCGAAACCATTCAGCCTCAGCAGTCATCATCACTAATGCTCCCAGAATCTGATTATTGGTGTTGTTTTCCTCTGCCGCAGCTCGTTAAGAAGAGACAGAAATGAAAGTGTGTTGTGGCCTTGTCTGCGACCGTTTCCGATGTTGTCTCCAAGACTTTCTTCACCGACTGAAGCTGCTAGGTTGAGGTAAAGAGTTTGAATTGGAGATGGAATTTCTCAGTGTAATTGTTATTTCATTTGTCTGTCATCTAGTTAATTATCAGCAGCCCCCATAGACAGGTAATTGACACAAAGGCGTCGCCATATGTGTAGTTCTGTCAAAAGCGGTGCTAGATGAGGCTATGCCAGACCCTTCCCGGCAGGCCTCCAGACAGACACACATACAGACACACTCGGCATCTGGGGGAGATTATTGGAGGGCTGTTACAGTCACCAAACTCTCATTTGGGCTCCTGGAAATCCCTAATGAAATCCCTAATGACGTCAAGACAGAGCAACAAATAGTGTGTAACTTTCTGTACTGCTCAAAGCCCAATGCACATTGGCTAACCGGGCTATCTGCATTGTTTCCCGCCACCCCCTCTTTTACACTAAAGCTACTCTCTGTTCATCACATATGCATAGTCACTTTAACCATATGTACATGTACATACTACCTCAATCAGCCTGACTAACCTGTGTCTGTATGTAACCTCCTATACTGTATATAGCCTCCTCTACTATATATAGCCCGTCTTTTTACTGTTGTTTTATTTCTTTACTTACCCATTGTTCACCTAATACTTTTTTTGCACTATTGGTTAGAGCCTGTAAGTAAGCATTGTGTTCGGCGCACGTGACAAATACACTTTGATTTGAATGAGCATGGAAACTAATGGTCTTTCTTGAGTAGGAAGAAAATACTGTATTGAATAGTATTGTATAGGACAGGAACAACTGTAGAGAAACCGTCTCCCAGCATTGATACTCCAATTAAAAAACATATAGAAGTGATATTGCGGAAAAAAATATTTAATATGATGGCATGTCTTGTTTCTCTTTGTAATCTATCATGTGCTTCTTTAGAGCGTACAAAGCATACAGGTGGACGATAACACACTGTTTGGCATGTCAATAGTACTTACTTTTCTGATTGGAAGAATAAGTAGACACACTGGGTACACAGGTCAATTTATCCACTGTACCCTTTCTATGGCCTCCACTGTTTCCTTTCTATGGCCTCCACTGGTCCCTTTCTATGGCCTCCACTGGTCCCTTTCTATGGCCTCCACTGGTCCCTTTCTATGGCCTCCACTGGTCCCTTTCAATGGCCTCCACTGGTCCCTTTCAATGGCCTCCACTGGTCCCTTTCAATGGCCTCCACTGGTCCCTTTCAATGGCCTCCACTGTTCCCTTTCAATGGCCTCCACTGTTCCCTTTCTATGGCCTCCACTGTTCCATTTCTATGGCCTCCACTGTTCCATTTCTATGGCCTCCACTGTTCCATTTCTATGGCCTCCACTGTTCCATTTCTATGGCCTCCACTGTTCCATTTCTATGGCCTCCACTGTTCCATTTCTATGGCCTCCACTGTTCCATTTCTATGGCCTCCACTGTTCCATTTCTATGGCCTCCACTGTTCCATTTCTATGGCCTCCACTGTTCCATTTCTATGGCCTCCACTGTTCCATTTCTATGGCCTCCACTGTTCCATTTCTATGGCCTCCACTGGTCCATTTCTATGGCCTCCACTGGTCCATTTCTATGGCCTCCACTGGTCCATTTCTATGGCCTCCACTGGTCCATTTCTATGGCCTCCACTGGTCCATTTCTATGTCCTCCACTGGTCCATTTCTATGGCCTCCACTGGTCCATTTCTATGGCCTCCACTGGTCCATTTCTATGGCCTCCACTGGTCCATTTCTATGGCCTCCACTGGTCCATTTCTATGGCCTCCACTGGTCCATTTCTATGGCCTCCACTTGTCCCTTTCTATGGCCTCCACTTGTCCCCTTCTATGGTCTCCACTTGTCCCCTTCTATGGCCTCCACTTGTCCCCTTCTATGGCCTCCACTGATCCCTTTCTATGGCCTCCACTGTTCCCTTTCTATAATACTAAACTTTTCATGTTGCAGGCTCCTGTGATTCTCTCTTCAGGCAGCGAACATTCCCAACAGTGAAGTTGAAGAGAAGATCAACAAATCTCAAATGATAGTCACAGGAACAGCACAATCGATACAAAATGTTCTCCGAGCAATACACTTTTTAGAATCAAAGGATTCAGGGGGAATCTCAACAGATGTATACAGTGGGTAAGAACTCCCTGTTTTCCTCTACCGATCTGGCTGGAGACTGACAACCAAAACATTTGAGATTTTTTCCCTCGAATTCAAAGACCGCAAGATGATGTTTTCGATCTGTTTGACAGATGCAATTTTCACATTTTAATATTTTTTTCCCCCGACAGATTTTGGCGAAGCGTCAGACAGAGCACGTGGCTTTTGTCAGACTGACGTCTTACCACTGCGGTACCACAGAGAGTCGCATTGAACGGCTGAAAGGCCTCTGTTAGATTTTGATACTGAAGAGCAGTCAAACAAGAGCCATTCTGGAGAGGTATCCACATCCGTTTTCATTTGAATCATGAGCTTTTCCAATTATATATTTTATGAGTTTCAGAGTTCCAATGCTTTAAAGGTGGGAAAAGTGATGGTTTGATGTAGTTTTAGGGGAGCTAATTGCAGGTAACTTTCAAAACAGGTTATGGAAGAATAATGGAATGAGATGAATCTCCCAATGTGTCTTGTATATCTAGTATGCAAATGAGGTGCTGAAAAAATGTTTGGTATGTTTGGTATGATTGAATATACCAGTAATAGACAAAAAACATAATGATCAATTATTATTATTTTTTTTACCAGGAGGCACGTCGTGACAAATGTAGTATGCCTATTAGAAATGGAGTCACTTCACATGCCTTCCACATCACATCCTAACAGACCAGTTGAATGACAGTAGACTATCTCATTATTGAGGAATTAAGCCAGTGTGTACAAATATGTTCTCATTCAATTTCATCTGTCTGTCTCCTGACTAAACAATAAAACCCTTCAAATGTAAATAAAGATGCACTTTCTCCGCTATCGACACTTACAAAGTACATCAGCTAAAACAGGTGGCAGAAATCCCATGGTCATGGATTCAGATATTCCCTAAACATATATTTCAACAATCAGCTACAGTATTTGCAGAGCATATTTTGCCAGTCTGCAAATTGTCAATCCAAAACTAACATCAGCACCAACAGAAGGCATACGTACTTTTCACATTCTTTCTGTGTTATTCTTTACTTTACAAGCAGAAATGTTGACAAGTTTTGTAGACTGAACTGGTGGCATCCGGCTAATCTAAAGTAAATCACTCAGACCTAATCCAGGATCCTTACTCCAAAGCCAACAAACACCTCAGATTCTCACTGAGGGTTGCTATTTGGAGAACAAGGGTGACAGATTCCAAAGTCATTGGCGTGACATTACGTTTGCCTTTTCAAAATACATGTGGAGGATTCTGAAGTGTGGGCACACCTGAACAGTTACGTTAACCACGGAGTTAGTGAAGAGGAATCGAGGGATCTCATAGACATTACCGTTGCACTGTGCAGCAACTCTCTGAGTAAGTGGAAATACTGTACAACTCTTTAGGATACTGTGTGTGTGTGTGTGTGTGTGTGTGTGTGTGTGTGTGTGTGTGTGTGTGTGTGTGTGTGTGTGTGTGTGTGTGTGTGTGTGTGTGTGTGTGTGTGTGTGTGTGTGTGTGTGTGTGTGTGTGTGTGTGTGTGTGTGTGTGTGTGTGTGTGTGTGTGTGTGTGTGTACTTGTATGCATGTACAGTCGGGCAAAAAAGTATTTAGTCAGCCACCAATTGTGCAAGTTCTCCCACTTAAAAAGATGAGAGGCCTGTAATGTTCATCTTATTAGAAGAAAGAAGAAAACAAATCCATAAAATCACATTGTATGATTTTGTATTAATTTATTTGCAAATTATGGTAGAAAATAAGTATTTGGTCAATAACAAAAGTTTATCTCAATACTTTGTTATATACCCTTTGTTGGCAATGACAGAGGTCAAACGTTTTCACAAGGGTTTCACACACTGTTGCTGGTATTTTGGCCCATTCCTCCATGCAGATCTCCTCTAGAACAGTGATGTTTTGGGGCTGTTGCTGGGCAACACGGACTTTCAACTCCCTCCAAAGATTTTCTATGGGGTTGAGATCTGGAGACTGGCTAGGCCACTCCAGGACCTTGAAATGCTTCTTACGAAGCCACTCCTTTGTTGCCCGGGCAGGGTGTTTGGGATCATTGTCATGCTGAAAGACCCAGACAAGTTTAATCTTCAATGCCCTTGCTGATGGAAGGAGGTTTTCACTCAAAATCTCATGATACATGGCCCCATTAATTATTTACTTTACACAGATCAGTCGTCCTGGTCCCTTTGCAGAAAAACAGCCCCAAAGCATGATGTTTCCACCCCCATGCTTCACAGTAGGTATGGTGTTCTTTGGATGCAACTCAGCATTCTTTGTCCTCCAAACACGACGAGTTGAGTTTTTACCAAAAAGTTATATTTTGGTTTAATCTGACCATATGACATTCTCACAATCTTCTTCTGGATCATCCAAACGCTCTCTAGCAAACTTCAGACGGGCCTGGATATGTACTGGCTTAAGCAGGGGGACACGTCTGGCACTGCAGGATATGAGTCCCTGGCGGCATAGTGTGTTACTGATGGTAGGCTTTGTTACTTTGGTCCCAGCTCTCTGCAGGTCATTCACTAGGTCCCCCCGTGTGGTTCTGGGATTTTTGCTCACCTTTGTGATCATTTTGACCCCACAGGGTGAGATCTTGCGTGGAGCCCCAGATCGAGGGAGATTATCAGTGGTCTTGTATGTCTTCCATTTCCTAATAATTGCTCCCACAGTTGATTTCTTCAAACCAAGCTGCATACCTATTGCAGATTCAGTCTTCCCAGTCTGGTGCAGGTCTACAATTTTGTTTCTGGTGTCCTTTGACAGCTCTTTGGTCTTGGCCCTAGTGGAGTTTGGAGTGTGACTGTTTGAGGTTGTGGATAGGTGTCTTCTATACTGATAACAAGTTCAAACAGGTGCCATTAATACAGGTAACGAGTGGAGGACAGAGGAGCCTCTTAAAGAAGAAGTTACAGGTCTGTGAGAGCCAGAAATCGTGCTTGTTTTGTAGGTGACCAAATACTTATTTTCCACCATAATTTGTAAATACATTCATAAAAATCCTACAGTGTGATTTTATGGATTTTTTTTCTCATTTTGTCTGTCATAGTTGAAGTGTACCTATGATGAAAATTACAGGCCTCATCTTTTTAAGTGGGAGAACTTGCACAATTGGTGGCTGACTAAATACTTTGTTGCCCCACTGTACGTGCATGGATATATCTGCATGTGTACGTACAGTATGTATCTTAATTGTGTGTTGTCTGTAACTCCTGAATCCTTAGTCTGAGCCCATCTCCCCCATAACTGTTAGCCTCACAGATCATGACTCCCCCCTACCTGTTTGGCCCTGTCCGGGGTGTCCTCGGATGGGGCCAGTGTCTCCTGACCCCTCCTGTCTCAGCCTCCAGTATTTATGCTGTAGTAGTTTATGTGTCGGGGGGATAGGGTCAGCTTGTTATATCTGGAGTACTTCTCCTGTCCTATTCGGTGTCCTGTGTGAATCTAAGTGTGCGTTCTCTAATTCTCTCCTTCTCTCTTTCTTTCTCTCTCTCGGAGGACCTGAGCCCTAGGACCATGCCCCAGGACTACCTGACATGACTCCTCCTTGCTGTCCCCAGTCCACCTGGCCGTGCTGCTGCTCCAGTTTCAACGTTTCTGCCTTATTATTATTCGACCATGCTGGTCATTTATGAACATTTGAACATCTTGGCCATGTTCTGTTATAATCTCCACCCAGCACAGCCAGAAGAGGACTGGCCACCCCACATAGCCTGGTTCCTCTCTAGGTTTCTTCCTAGGTTTGAGCCTTTCTTGGGAGTTTTTCCTAGCCACCGTGCTTCTACACCTGCATTGCTTGCTGTTTGGGGTTTTAGGCTGGGTTTCTGTACAGCACTTTGAGATATCAGCTGATGTACGGAGGGCTATATAAATACATTTGATTTGATCATGCCCCCATCGCTGTTAGCCCCACAGATCATGCCCCCATCTCCCCCCATCACTGTTAGCCACACAGATCATGCCCCCATCTCCCCCATCACTGTTAGCCACACAGATCATGCCCCCATCTCCCCCATCACTGTTAGCCACACAGATCATGCCCCCATCTCCCCCATCACTGTTAGCCACACAGATCATGCCCCCATCTCCCCATCACTGTTAGCCACACAGATCATGCCCCCATCTCCCCCATCACTGTTAGCCACACAGATCATGCCCCCATCTCCCCCATCACTGTTAGCCACACAGATCATGCCCCCATCGATGTTAGCCCCACAGATCATGCCCCCATCTCCCCCATCACTGTTAGCCACACAGATCATGCCCCCATCTCCCCCATCACTGTTAGCCACACAGATCATGCCCCCATCTCCCCCATCACTGTTAGCCACACAGATCAGATCATGCCCCCATCTCCCCCATCACTGTTAGCCACACAGATCATGCCCCCATCTCCCCCATCACTGTTAGCCACACAGATCATGCCCCCATCTCCCCCATCACTGTTAGCCACACAGATCATGCCCCCATCGCTGTTAGCCCCACAGATCATGCCCCCATCTCCCCCATCACTGTTAGCCACACAGATCATGCCCCCATCTCCCCCATCACTGTTAGCCACACAGATCATGCCCCCATCTCCCCCATCACTGTTAGCCACACAGATCATGCCCCCATCGCTGTTAGCCCCACAGATCATGCCCCCATCTCCCCCATCGCTGTTAGCCCCACAGGTCATGCCCCCATCTCCCCCATCGCTGTTAGCCCCACAGATCATGCCCTCATCTCCCCCATCGCTGTTAGCCCCACAGATAATGCCCCCATCTCCCCCATCGCTGTTAGCCCCACAGATCATGCCCCCATCTCCCCCATCGCTGTTAGCCCCACAGATCATGCCCCCATCTCCCCCATCTCCCCATCGCTGTTAGCCCCACAGATCATGCCCCCATCGCTGTTAGCCCCACAGATCATGCCCCCATCTCCCCCATCGCTGTTAGCCCCACAGATCATGCCCCCATCTCCCCCATCGCTGTTAGCCCCACAGATCATGCCCCCATCTCCCCCATCGCTGTTAGCCCCACAGATCATGCCCCCATCTCCCCCATCGCTGTTAGCCCCACAGATCATGCCCTCATCTCCCCCATCGCTGTTAGCCCCACAGATAATGCCCCCATCTCCCCCATCGCTGTTAGCCCCACAGATCATGCCCCCATCTCCCCCATCGCTGTTAGCCCCACAGATCATGCCCCCATCTCCCCCATCGCTGTTAGCCCCACAGATCATGCCCCCATCTCCCCCATCGCTGTTAGCCCCACAGATCATGCCCCCATCTCCCCCATCGCTGTTAGCCCCACAGATCATGCCCCCATCTCCCCCATCGCTGTTAGCCCCACAGATCATGCCCCCATCTCCCCCATCATCGCTGTTAGCCCCACAGGTCATGCCCCCATCGCTGTTAGCCCCACAGATAATGCCCCCATCTCCCCCATCGCTGTTAGCCCCACAGATCATGCCCCCATCTCCCCCATCGCTGTTAGCCCCACAGATCATGCCCTCATCTCCCCCATCGCTGTTAGGCTCACAGGTCATGCCCACATCTCCCCACAGATCATGCCCCCATCTCCCCCATCGCTGTTAGCCCCATAGATCATGCCCCCATCTCCCCCATCGCTGTTAGCCTCACAGGTCATGCCCACATCTCCCCCAGGTCAGATCATGCCCCCATCTCCCCCATCGCTGTTAGCCCCACAGATCATGCCCCCATCTCCCCCATCGCTGTTAGCCCACAGGTCATGCCCACATCTCCCCCACAGATCATGCCCCCATCTCCCCATCATCGCTGTTAGCCCCACAGATCATGCCCCCATCTCCCCCATCGCTGTTAGCCCCACAGATCATGCCCCCATCTCCCACATCGCTGTTAGCCTTACAGGTCATGCCCACATCTCCCCCACAGATCATGCCCCCATCTCCCCCATCGCTGTTAGCCCCACAGATCATGCCCCCATCTCCCCCATCGCTGTTAGCCACACAGGTCATGCCCCCATCTCCCCCATCGCTGTTAGCCCCACAGATCATGCCCCCATCTCCCACATCGCTGTTAGCCTCACAGGTCATGCCCACATCTCCCCCACAGATCATGCCCCCATCACTGTTAGCCACACAGATCATGCCCCCATCTCCCCCATCACTGTTAGCCACACAGATCATGCCCCCATCTCCCCCATCGTTGTTAGCCCCACAGGTCATGCCCCCATCTCCACCATCTCTGTTACAGGTTATTCCTCCATTTACCCCCAGTCTCCCCCATAGGTCATCCCCCCTTGCTGTTAGCCCCACAGGCAATACCCCCATGTCCCCCTAGCTGTTAGCCCCACAGGTCATACCCCCATGTCCCCCCTTGCTGTTAGCCCCACAGGTCACATCCCCCTAACTGTTAGCCCCAAAGGTCATACCCCCATGTCTCTCCTCACTGTTAGCCAGACAGGTCACGTCTCCCTCGCTGTTAGCCCCACAGCTCATGCCCCCATCTCCCCCACAGGCTATGCCCCCATCTCTCAACCCCGTCTCCCCCACAGCTCATGCCCCCATCACCCCCTCAGATCCCATCTGGCTCCATGGATCTGGCTCCCTCAAAGTGACCAATCTGTCATAGTTAGTCATTACAAAGGTGACAGACAGTAGAACCTTGTTAAAGTGTACATAATCTATGTCTGAAGCTCACAAGAAGGTGAGGCTTTCACATAGGTGACATCTCCACTTCTCCAGAGAGGATTGAAATGAAACACATTACCTGTGTCACTGTGGCAATACAATTATTTCACTTTGATAGATCTTAACACAGTATTGAAGGTTGATATGACCATTACTTAATCAAATAAACTCAATTGAAGAACGCTATTATTCCGGACTGAAATGATATGAGTTTGTCTGGAGAATAATGTGCCATCTGAATATGTTTCTCCCAGATTCATCTGCCATCTGTCACTGAGATAAAGAAAGTTTAGCTCCAAGAAGAAAACACTAAGTTCTGATTCATACAGCTTTATGTGTGTCTGAATGGGTCTACTGCATAAACTCTAGCTAATGTAGCTGTCCATTATACAATGCAGCGCTGACCCACGACGGAGTATGCACCAATGTGTGTGTGTGTGTGTGTCTGTGGTGCGTGTGTGTGTCTGTGGTGCGTGTGTGTCTGTGGTGTGTGTGTGTCTGTGGTGCGTCTGTGGTGCGTGTGTGCCCTTGCCCAAGTGCCCGTGTTTTCCAGAGCAACATTTCAACTAGAACACAAAGGGACACGAAGCACTGTACCTGAGCTCTGGTCACAGCCCTGGTTCCAGTCCTGGTCACAGCCTTGGTTCCAGTCCTGGTCACAGCCCTGGTTCCTGTCCTGGTCACAGCCCTGGTTACTGTCCTGGTCACAGCCCTGGTTACTGTCCTGGTCACAGCCTTGGTTACAGTCCTGGTCACAGCCCTGGTTACTGTCCTGGTTACATCCCTGGTTACAGTCCTGGTCACAGCCCTGGTTACAGTCCTGGTCACATCCCTGGTTACAGTCCTGGTCACAGCCCTGGTTACAGTCCTGGTCACAACCCTGGTTACAGTCCTGGTTACAACCCTAGTCACAGCCCTGGACACAACCCTAGTCACAGCCCTGGACACAACCCTAGTCACAGCCCTGGTCACAGCCCTGGTTATAACCCTAGTCACAGCCCTGGTTGTTGAAGCAGCCCAGCCTCCCCACCACTTTATCCTAATCCATCATCCCTGTTGAAGCAGCCCAACCTCCCCACCACTTTAACCTTCTCCATCATCCCTGTTGAAGCAGCCCAGCCTCCCCACCACTTCAACCTTCCATCCAGTCCCTTTGTGTTTTGTTTTCCTTCCATCCTCCTTGATCAGCATAATGTATTTCGCATTTCATTGTTGAATTAGCATTTGATGCAGGAAAATGGGGATATGGTACTGCGTGCCAAAATAAGGCTTCAATTAAGCTCGAGGGGGGAACCGGCTTTTTACAGCTTTTCCTGCTTAAGCGGTAATCCAATGGGCCCGATGCATGGCCATACTTATCGTCCTGTCCCACATTTTCACTTTACACCATGCAAATGATGGCCAAGCCGGGGAACAATACGGAAGGCTTGCTCCAGTCACCTGTTGTTGTTAGTCCTGGAGGAACAAAGGTTGGCACGGCTGCATCTGCGGAGGCCCTGCAGCTCTGCCGCCAAGGAGCAAGGCAAGTCCAGGTAATGAGGGGCCCATGCATATGGATGAGAGCCATGTTTAGAAATGGCAGGCAGGCGATGGCTGCTGGGTGATTGACAAACAAGATACATAATAATAACAAGCAAGGGCCAAAACAAAAGCCCCGGCTTGGGCTGAGCCAATCAAAAATCACCAGGCCCCAGCTGGAACAGTTGTTGCTGTGGAGGGAGAGGTGAGACGCAGATTGGTTGTGGGATGGGAGAAGTTCCAGTATGTGTGTGTGTGTGTTGCAAAACAGCATGGATAAGGTACATTACAGCAATTTAGAGGACATATCTAACTGTCAAATTGAAACAGTATAAACAGAGAAAACTGCAACCATCTGTTCAATGCTAGTACACAACCATTCTATTCTAGCACACGACCATTCTATTCTAGTACACCACCATTCTATTCTAGTATTCAACCATTAGATTCTAGTACACAAACATTTGATTATAGTCCACAACCATTCTATTCTAGTACAAAACCATTCTATTCTCGTACACAAACATTATGTCTACTACACAACCATTTTATTCTACTACACAACCATTCTATTCTACTACACAACCATTCTATTCTAGTACAAAACCATTCTATTCTCGTACACAAACATTATGTCTACTACACAACCATTTTATTCTACTACACAACCATTCTATTCTAGTACACAACCATTATATTCTAGTACACAACCATTATATTCTAGTACACAACCATTATATTCTAGTACACAACCATTATATTATAGTACAAAACCACAAAACCATTGTATTCTACAACAAAACCATTCTATTCTACAACAAAACCATTCTATTCTAGTACACAACCATTCTATTCTAGTACACAACCATTATTTTCTACTACAAAACCACAAAACCATTAAATTGTAGTATAAAATCATTATATTCCACTACACAACAATTATATTTTGCTACACAACGTTCTGTTCTGCGACACAACCATTCTGTTCTGCTACACAACCATTCTTTTTTCCATGCTTTAGCACACTCTGCCAACCCGGATGTTCTAGCTGTGTCTGAATCATAGCTTAGGAAGACCACCAAAAATTCTGAAATAGATAGAACTGCCAAAGGGGGTGGTGTTGCAATCTACTGCAAAGATAGCCAGCAGAGTTCTGTCCTACTATCCAGGTCTGTACCCAAACAATTTTAACTTCTACTTTTAAAAATTCACTTCTCTAAAAACAAGTCTAAAACAAGTCTAAAATTCACCTCTCTAAAAACAAGTCTCTCACCATTGAACTGATTGCCCCCCATCTATCTTCAGGGCTCGTGCTGCTGGGCGACCTAAACTGGAACATGCTTAACACCCCAGTCATCCTACAATCTAAGCTTGATGCCCTCAATTTCACACAAATTATCAATGAACCTACCAGGTACCACCCCAAAGCTGTAAACATGGGCACCCTCATAGATATCATCCTAACCAACTTGCCCGATAAAATACACCTCTGCTGTCTTCAAACAAGATCTCAGCTATCACTGCCTCATTGCCTGCATCCGTAATGGGTCAGCGGTCAAACGACCTCCACTCATCACTGTCAAACGCTCCCTGAAACACTTCAGCGAGCAGGCCTTTCTAATCGACCTGGAAGGATATTGATCTCATCCCGTCAGTAGAGGACTGGGTATTTTTTTTAAATGCCTTCCTAACCATCTTAAATAAGCATGCCCCATTCAAGAAATGTAGAACCAGGAACAGATATAGCCCTTGGTTCTCCCCAGACCTGACTGCCCTTAACCAACACAAAAAACATCCTATGGCGTTCTGCATTAGCATTGAACAGCCCCCGTGATATGCAGCTGTTCAGGGAAGCTACAAACCATTATACACAGGCAGTTAGAAAAGCCAAGGCTAGCATTTTCAAGGAGAAATTTGCTTCCTGCAACACTAACTCAAAAAATTCTGGGACACTGTAAAGTCCATGGAGAATAAGAACACCTCCTCCCAGTTGCACACTGCACTGAAGTTAGGAAACACTGTCACCACTGATAAATCCACCATTGAGAATTTCAATAAGCATTTTTCTACGGCTGGCCATGCTTTCCACCTGGCTACTCCTACCCCTGTTAACAGCATTGCACCCCCCACAGCAACTCGCCCAAACCTTCCCCATTTCTCCTTCTCCCAAATCCAGTCAGCTGATGTTCTGAAAGAGCTGCAAAATCAGCCGGGCTAGACAATCTGGACCCTTTATTTCTAAAATAATCTGCCGAAATTGTTGCCACCCCTATTACTAGACTGTTCAACCTCTCGTGTCATCTGAGATTCCCAAAGATTGGAAAGCAGCTGTGGTCATCCCCCCTCTTCAAAGGGGGGGGGGGACACTCTTGACCCAATCTGCTACAGATCTATATCTATCCTACCCTGCCTTTCTAAGGTCTTCGAAAGCCAAGTCAACAAACAGATTACTGACCATTTTGAATCTCACCATACCTTCTCTGCTATGCAATCTGGTTTCAGAGCTGGTCATGGTTGCACCTCAGCCACGCTCAAGGTCATAAACGATAGCTTAACCGCCATCGATAAGAAACATTACTGTACAGCCATATTCATTGATCTGGCCAAGGCTTTCGACTCTGTCAATCACCACATCCTCATCGGAAGACTCGACAGCCTTAGTTTCTCAAATGATTGCCTCGCCTGGTTCACCAACTACTTCTCAGATAGAGTTCAGTGTGTCAAATCGGAGGGTCTGCTGTCCGGACCTCTGGCAGTCTCTATGGGGGTGCCACAGGGTTCAATTCTTGGACCGACTCTCTTCTCTGTATACATCAATGATGTCGCTTTTGCTGCTGGTAAATCTCTGATCCACCTCTACGCAGACGACACCATTCTGTATACTTCTGGCCCTTCTTTGGACACTGTGTTAACAACCCTCCAGGCAAGCTTCAATGCCATACAACTCTCCTTCCGTGTCCTCCAATTGCTATTAAATACAAGTAAAACTAAATTCATGCTCTTCAACCGATCGCTGCCTGCACCTGCCCGCCTGTCCAACATCACTACTCTGGACGGCTCTGACTTAGAATACGTGGACAACTACAAATACCTAGGTGTCTGGTTCGACTGTAAACTCTCCTTCCAGACCAACATCAAACATCTCCAATCCAAAGTTAAATCTAGAACTGGCTTCCTATTTCACAACAAAGCATCCTTCACTCATGCTGCCAAACATACCCTTGTAAAACTGACCATCCTACCTATCCTCGACTTCGGCAATGTCATTTACTAAATAGCCTCCAATACCCTACTCAACAAATTGGATGCAGTCTATCACAGTGCCATCCGTTTTGTCACCAAAGCCCCATATAATACCCACCATTGCGACCTGTACGCTCTCGTTGGCTGGCACTCGCTTCATACTTGTCGCCAAACCCACTGGCTCCATGTCATCTACAAGACCCTGCTCGGTAAAGTCCCCCCTTATCTCAGCTCGCTGGTCACCATAGCATCTCCCACCTGTAGCACATGCTGCAGCGTGTATATCTCTCTTGTCACCACCAAAATCAATTCTTTCTTTGGCCGCCTCTCCTTCCAGTTCTCTGCTGCCAATGACTGGAACAAACTATAAAAATCTCTGAAACTGGAAACACTTATCTCCCTCACTAGCTTTAAGCACCAACTGTCAGAGCAGCTCACAGATTACTGCACCTGTACATAGCCCACCTATCATTTAGCCCAAACAACTACCTCTTTCCCTACTGTATTTTTTTATTTTTTTAATTGTTTTATTTTGCTCCTTTGCACCCCATTATTTTTATTTCTACTTTGCACATTTTTCCACTGCAAATCTACCATTCCATTGTTTTATTTGCTATACTGTATTTACTTTGCCACCATGGCCTTTTTTTGCCTTTACCTCCCTTATCTCACCTCATTTATTCACATCGTATATAGACTTGTTTATACTGTATTATTGACTGTAAGTTTGTTTTACTCCATGTGTAACTCTGTGTCGAACTGCTTTGCTTTATCGTGGCCAGGTCACAATTGTAAATGAGAACTTGTTCTCAACTTGCCTACCTGGTTAAATAAAGGTAAAATAAAAAAACATTATGTTCTGCTACACAACCATTATGTTCTGCTACACAACCATTCTGTTCTGCTACACAACCATTCTGTTCTGCTACACAACCATTCTGTTTTCTACACAACCATTCTGTTTTCTACACAACCATTCTGTTTTCTACACAACCATTCTGTTCTGCTACACAACCATGCTATTCTACTACACAACCATTCTGTTCTGCTACACAACCATTCTGTTTTCTACACAACCATTCTGTTCTGCTACACAACCATTCTGTTTTCTACACAACCATTCTGTTCTGCTACACAACCATTCTGTTCTGCTACACAACCATTCTGTTTTCTACACAACCATTATGTTCTGCTACACAACCATGCTATTCTACTACACAACCATTCTACTATACAACACCATTATATTCTACTGCACAACCATTATGTGCTACTACGCAACCATTCTATGCTACTACGCAGCCATGCTATTCTACTACACAGCCATGCTATGATACTACACAGCCATGCTATGATACTACACAGCCATGCTATGATACTACACAGCCATGCTATGATACTACACAGCCATGCTATGATACTACACAGCCATGCTATGATACTACACAGCCATGCTATGATACTACACAGCCATGCTATGATACTACACAGCCATGCTATGATACTACACAGCCATGCTATTATACTACACAGCCATGCTATGATACTACACAGCCATGCTATGATACTACACAGCCATGCTATGATACTACACAGCCATGCTATGATACTACACAGCCGTGCTTCTACACCTGCATTGCTTGCTGTTTGGGGTTATAGGCTGGGTTTCTGTACAGCACTTTGAGATATCAGCATATGTACGAAGGGCTATATAAATACATTTGATTTGATTTGATTGTGTTCTACTACATAACCATTCTGTTCTACCACACAACCATTATATGCTACTACACAACCATTATGTTATGCTACACAACCATTATATGATACTACACAGCCATTACGCTCTACTACATAACCATTCTGTTCTACTACATAACCATTCTGTTCTACTACATAACCATTCTGTTCTACTACATAACCTTTTTTTTTTTTAACCCCCTTTCTCCCCAATTGTGTGGTATCCAATTGTTAGTAATTAATATCTTGTCACACCGCTACAACTCCCGTACGGGCTCAGTAGAGACGAAGGTCGAAAGCCATGTGTCCTCCGAAACACAACCCAACCAAGCCGCACTGCTTCTTAACACAGCATGCATCCAACCCGGAAGCCAGCCGCACCAATGGGTCGGAGGAAACACCGTGTCACCTGCCGACCTTGGTTAACAACCATTATATGATACTACACAGCCATGCTATGATACTACACAGTAATTCTATTCTACGACACAACCATTATATTCTACTACATAACCATTCTGTTCTACTGCACAACCATTCTGTTCTGCTATACAACCATTCTGTTCTGCTACACAACCATGCTATTCTACTACACCATTCAATTCTACTACACAATCATGTTCTACGACACAACCATTCTATTCTACTACACAACCCCACTATCTACTACATTATTTTTGACTGCACAACCATGAAATTCTACTACACAACCATTATATTATACTACACAACCATTACATTCTACTACAGAACCATTCTATAACACAACCATTCTGTTCTACTACACAACCATTCTATTCTACCACACAACCATCCTGTTCTACCACAACCATTCTATTCTACCACATAACCATTCTATTCTACAACACAACCATTATGTTCTACTACACAACCATTCTATTCTACCACACAACCATTCTATTCTACCACACAACCATTCTATTCTACCACACAACCATTCTATTCTACCACACAACCATTATATTCTACCACACAACCATTCTATTCAACCACACAACCATTCTATTCTACCACACAACCATTCTATTCTACCACACAACCATTCTATTCTACCACACAACCATTCTATGATACCACACAACAATTCTATTCTACCACACAACCATTCTATGCTACCACACAACCATTCTATTCTACCACACAACCATTATATTCTACCACACAACCATTTGATTCTACCACACAACCATTCTGTTCTACCACACAACCATTATATTCTACCACACAACCATTATATTCTACTACACAACCATGCTTTTCTACTACACAACCATGCTTTTCTACTACACAACCATTCTATTCTACCACACAACCATTATATTCTACTACACAACCATAATATTCTATCACACAACCATTATTTTCTACTACACAACCATGCTTTTCTACTACACAACCATTCTATTCTACCACACACCCATTCTTTTCTACTACACACCCATTCTTTTCTACTACACACCCATTATTTTCTACTACACAACCATGCTATTCTACTACACAACCATGCTATTCTACTCTTTAACCGTTATGTTCTACTACACAACCATGCTATTCTACTACACAACCATTATATTCTACCACACAACCATGCTATTCTACTACACAACCATTATATTATACTACACAACCATTATATTATACTACACAACCATGCTATTCTACTCTTTAACCATTATGTTCTACTACACAACCATGCTATTCTACTACACAACCATTCTATTCTACCACACAACCATTCTATTCTACCACACAACCATGCTTTTCTACTACACAACCATGCTATTATACTATTTAACCATTGTGTTCTACTACACAACCATGCTAATCTACTACACAACCATTATATTCTACTACACAACCATGCTTTTCTACTACACAACCATGCTATTCTACTCTTTAACCGTTGTGTTCTACTACACAACCATGTTTTTCTACTACACAACCATGCTATTCTGCTCTTTAACCATTATGTTCTACTACACATCCATTATGTTCTACTACACAACCATGCTATTCTACTACACAACCATTATATTCTACTTTAACCGTTATGTTCTACTACACAACCATGCTATTCTACTACACAACCATGCTAATCTACTACATAACCATGCTAATCTACTACACAACCATTCTATTCTACTACACAAACCCAATATCTAATACACAACCATTATGTTCTACTACACAACCATTATATTCTGCTACACAACCATTCCATTCTTATCTACAATTATTATGTTCTCCTACACAACCATTCTATTCTACCACACAACCATTCTATTCTACCACACAACCATTCTATTCTACCACACAACCATTATATTCTACTACACAACCATTATGTTCTACCACACAACCATTCTGTTCTACTACACAACCATTCTGTTCTACTACACAACCATTCTATTCTACCACACAACCATTCTATTCTACCACACAACCATTCTATTCTACCACACAACCATTCTATTCTACCACACAACCATTCTATTCCACCACACAACCATTCTATTCTACCACACAACCATTATATTCTACCACACAACCATTATGTTCTACCACACAACCATTATGTTCTACCACACAACCATTATGTTCTACCACAGAACCATTCTATTCTACCACACAACCATTATATTCTACCACACAACCATTCTATTCTACCACACAACCATTCTATTCTACCACACAACCATTCTATTCTACCACACAACCATTCTGTTCTACTACACAACCATTATGTTCTACTACACAACCATAATGTTCTACTACACAACCATGCTATTCTACTACACAACCATTCTATTCTACTCTTTAACCGTTATGTTCTCCTACACAACCATTCTATTCTACCACACAACCATTATATTCTACCACACAACCATTCTATTCTACCACACAACCATTACATTCTACTACAGAACCATTCTATTCTACAACACAACCATTCTGTTCTCCTACACAACCATTCTATTCTACCACACAACCATTCTACCACACAACCATTATGTTCTACTACACAACCATTATATTCTTCCACACAACCATTATGTTCTACCACACAACCATTCTATTCCACCACACAACCATTATGTTCTACTACAGAACCATTCTATTCTACACCCCAACTTTTGTTCTACTACACAACCATTCTATTCTACCACACAACCATTCTATTCTACCACACAACCATTCTATTCTACCACACAACCATTCTATTCTACCACACAACCATTCTATTCTACCACACAACCATGCTTTTCTACTACACAACCATGCTTTTCTACTCTTTAACCGTTGTGTTCTACTACACAACCATGCTATTCTACTACACAACCATGCTAATCTACTACACAACCATTATATTCTACTACACAACCATGATTTTCTACTACACAACCATGCTATTCTACTCCTTAACCGTTTTGTTCTACTACACAACCATGCTATTCTACTCTTTAACCGTTATTTTCTGCTATTCTACTACACAACCATTGTATTCTACTACACAACCATGCTATTCTACTACACAACCATTATATTCTACCACACAACCATGCTATTCTACTACACAACAATTATTTTCAACTGCACAAGCATTCAATTCTACTACACAACCATTCTGTTCTACTACACAACCATTCTATTCTATAACACAACCATTCTGTTCTACTACACAACCATTCTATTCTACCACCCAACCATCCTGTTCTACCACAACCATTCTATTCTACCACATAACCATTCTATTCTACAACACAACCATTATGTTCTACTACACAACCATTCTATTCTACCACACAACCATTCTATTCTACCACACAACCATTCTATTCTACCACACAACCATTCTATTCTACCACACAACCATTCTATTCTACCACACAACCATTCTATTCAACCACACAACCATTCTATTCTACCACACAACCATTCTATTCTACCACACAACCATTCTAGTCTACTCTTTAACCGTTATGTTCTACTACACAACCATGCTATTCTACTACACAACCATTATATTCTACCACACAACCATGCTATTCTACTACACAACCATTATATTATACTACACAACCATTATATTATACTACACAACCATGCTATTCTACTCTTTAACCATTATGTTCTACTACACAACCATGCTATTCTACTACACAACCATTCTATTCTACCACACAACCATTCTATTCTACCACACAACCATGCTTTTCTACTACACAACCATGCTATTATACTATTTAACCATTGTGTTCTACTACACAACCATGCTAATCTACTACACAACCATTATATTCTACTACACAACCATGCTTTTCTACTACACAACCATGCTATTCTACTCTTTAACCATTATGTTCTACTACACAACCATGCTATTCTACTACACAACCATTCTATTCTACCACACAACCATTCTATTCTACCACACAACCATGCTTTTCTACTACACAACCATGCTATTATACTATTTAACCATTGTGTTCTACTACACAACCATGCTAATCTACTACACAACCATTATATTCTACTACACAACCATGCTTTTCTACTACACAACCATGCTATTCTACTCATTAACCGTTGTGTTCTACTACACAACCATGTTTTTCTACTACACAACCATGCTATTCTACTACATAACCATGCTAATCTACTACACAACCATTCTATTCTACTACACAAACCCAATATCTAATACACAACCATTATGTTCTACTACACAACCATTATATTCTGCTACACAACCATTCCATTCTTATCTACAATTATTATGTTCTCCTACACAACCATTCTATTCTACCACACAACCATTCTATTCTACCACACAACCATTCTATTCTACCACACAACCATTCTATTCTACCACACAACCATTATATTCTACCACACAACCATTATGTTCTACCACACAACCATTCTGTTCTACTACACAACCATTCTGTTCTACTACACAACCATTCTATTCTACCACACAACCATTCTATTCTACCACACAACCATTCTATTCTACCACACAACCATTCTATTCTACCACACAACCATTCTATTCTACCACACAACCATTCTATTCTACCACACAACCATTATATTCTACCACACAACCATTATATTCTACCACACAACCATTATGTTCTACCACACAACCATTATGTTCTACCACAGAACCATTCTATTCTACCACACAACCATTATATTCTACCACACAACCATTCTATTCTACCACACAACCATTCTATTCTACCACACAACCATTCTATTCTACCACACAACCATTCTATTCTACTCTTTAACCGTTATGTTCTACTACACAACCATTCTATTCTACCACACAACCATTATATTCTACCACACAACCATTCTATTCTACCACACAACCATTACATTCTACTACAGAACCATTCTATTCTACAACACAACCATTCTGTTCTCCTACACAACCATTCTATTCTACCACACAACCATTCTACCACACAACCATTATGTTCTACTACACAACCATTATATTCTTCCACACAACCATTATGTTCTACCACACAACCATTCTATTCCACCACACAACCATTATGTTCTACTACAGAACCATTCTATTCTACACCCCAACTTTTGTTCTACTACACAACCATTATATTCTACCACACAACCATTCTATTCTACCACACAACCATTCTATTCTACCACACAACCATTCTATTCTACCACACAACCATTCTATTCTACCACACAACCATGCTTTTCTACTACACAACCATGCTTTTCTACTCTTTAACCGTTGTGTTCTACTACACAACCATTATTCTACTACACAACCATGCTATTCTACTACACAACCATTATATTCTACTACACAACCATGATTTTCTACTACACAACCATGCTATTCTACTACACAACCATTTTGTTCTACTACACAACCATGCTATTCTACTCTTTAACAGTTATTTTCTGCTTATTTCTACTACACAACCATTGTATTCTACTACACAACCATGCTATTCTACTACACAACCATTATATTCTACCACACAACCATGCTATTCTACTACACAACAATTATTTTCAACTGCACAAGCATTCAATTCTACTACACAACCATTCTGTTCTACTACACAACCATTCTATTCTACTACACAGCCATGCTATTCTACTACAAGCATTCTGTTCTACTACACAACCATTCTGTTCTACTACACAACCATTCTATTCTACTACACAGCCATGCTATTCTACTACACAGCCATTCTGTTCTACTACACAACCATTATGTTCTACTACACAACCATTATGTTCTACTACACAACCATGCTATTCTACTACACAACCATTATATTCTACCACACAACCATTCCGTTCTACTACACAACCGTTCTGCTACACAACCATTCTATTCTACCACACAACCATTCTATTCTACCACACAACCATTCTATTCTACCACACAACCATTCTATTCTACCACACAACCATTACGTTCTACCACACAACCATTATGTTCTACTACACAAACATTATGTTCTACTACACAACCATTATGTTCTACTACACAACCATTATGTTCTACTACACAAGCATTATGTTCTACTACACAAGCATTATGTTCTACTACACAACCATTATGTTCTACTACACAACCATTATGTTCTACTACACAACCATTATGTTCTACTACACAACCATTATGTTCTACTACACAACCATTATGTTCTACTACACCTATGAAGAAATCCACCAAATGAAATAGTTGAAATTATTTGTTCTACTACACAACCATTATGTTCTAGAATCTTCTTATGTTCTACTACACAACCATTATGTTCTACTACACAACCATTATGTTCTACTACACAACCATTATGTTCTACTACACCTATGAAGAAATCCACCAAATGAAATAGTTGAAATATTTGTGAGAATCTTCTGCTGTCGATGCTAAGAACTCATATCAAAGTTGAAAAGTTAAGCTTTCACCCTTGAGCGTCGTGTGTGTGTGTGTGTGTGTGTGTGTGTGTGTGTGTGTGTGTGCGTGCGTGCGTGCGTGCGTGCGTGCGTGCGCGTGTGCGTGTGCGTGTGTGTGTGTGTGTGTGTGTGTGTGTAATATGATGCAAGTGTGTACACAGGCATACATGCATGTTTTCAATACAGGTCGTCACTATGTAAATTCCTCCTGTATAAAATGGAGAGCAACTCTTCAATAATATTGACCAAATGAAATGGTTAAATGAGACTGTAAAGAGTAAGAACACATTCCTTTGAAATCTAAATTCCAGCGGGGCACATTACACTAGAACATTTCCTCTCCTAGGTAGAGCCTGTAGATAGAGTCGGACACTAAAGAAAGGCTGGCTTTATGTTTGACTGGGGGGACATACAGTACTGTTGTAACGGCTTTCTTCTGTCGAAGGAGAGTCGGACCAAAATGCAGCGTGGTTAGTTTAATACATCTTTAATAAAGAAAAAACACGAACAATACAAAAACAACAAACGGAAACGTGAAAACCTATACTGTCACGCCTTGGTCATTGTATCTTGTGTTTTTGTTATATGTTTGGGTAGGCCAGGGTGTGACATGGGTTTATATGTTGTATTTCGTATTGGGGTTTGTATTAATGCACACATGGGAGTGTGCTAAATGGCATATTTTATTTATTTATTTATTTATTAGTAGGGGTGTGTCTAGTTAGGCTTGGCTGCCTGAGGCGATTCCTAATTGGAGTCAGCTGATTCTAGTTTTCTCGGATTGGGAACCGTATTTAGGTAGCTTGAGTGCGCGTTGTATTTCGTGGGTGATTGTACCTGTCTCTGTGTTAGTCACCAGATAGGCTGTATTTAGTTTCACTCGTTTGTTGTTTTCTTCTTCAGTTATTTCATGTACCGTATTATCTTCATTAAAAGTCATGAGTAACCTACACGCTGCATTTCGGTCTGACTCTCTACAAACAACAGACGAACTACATTACAGAATCACCCACCACCATTCACAGACCGAGCAGCGTGTGAACTAGCAGGAGCTAAAGGAGGACGATATGGACGGCAGAAGCAGGGATTATACGACGTGGGAAGAAATCGACAGGTGGGCGGCCGACCCAGAGCGAGTGCAGGAGCCCGCCTGGGATTCCCTACAGCAATGCGAAGAGGGCTATACACGTATGGAATCGAGAAGGAAAGCATTGCTATACAGAGCGAAAACTGAAGGTAAAGGGGGAAAGCTCAGAGAGAGAGTGGCTGAGTCAGAGAATAGACCTGAGCCTACTCTCCCTGTTAATCGTGAAGAGCAGTTGCAATGGGAGAGACTGCATCATTTGGAGATTTGGACATGGGAGGAGGAATTAGACGGTCAAGGACCCTGGGAGCAGCCGGGAGAATATCGCCGTCCCAAGGAGGAAATAGAGGCAGCTAAAGCGGAGAGGCGCATGTATGAGGCAGCACGGCGACGCGGTTGGAAACCGGAAAGTCAACCCCCAAAAAAATATTGGGGGGGGCTAAAAGGGAGAATAGTTATGCCAGGTAGGAAACCTGCGCATACTCCCTGTGCTCACCGTTGGGCTAGAGAGACCGGGCAGGCACCATGTTATGCTATGGAGCGCACGGTGTTTCCAGTGCGGGTGCAGAGCCAGCTGCGACACATACCAGCCCTTCCTATTGGCCGGGCTAGTGTGGGCATCGAGCCAGGTAAGCTTGGGCAGGCTCGGTGCTCAAGAGCTCCAGGGCGCCTGCACGGTCCGGTCTATCCAGAGCCACCTCTACACACCAGTCCTCCGGTAGCAGCTCCCCGCACCAGGCTTCCTGTGCGTGTCCTCGCGCCAGTACCACCAGTTCCAGCACCAAGCACCAGGCCTCCAGTGCGCCTCGCCTGTTCAGCGCAGCCAGTGCTTTTCTCCCCTCCTGCGCTGCCGGAGTCTCTCGCTTGTTTAGCGCAACCAGAGCTGTTCTCTTCTCCTGCGCTATCGGAGTCTCCCGCCTGTTTAGCGCAGCCAGAGCCTTTCTCCTCTCTTGTGCTGCCGGAGTCTCCTGTCTGTCCAGCGCCACCAGTGCTCCCAGTCGGCCCAGCGCGTCCAGTGCGCATCGCCTGTTCAGCGCAGCCAGAGCTTTTCTCCTCTCCTGCACTGTTGGAATCTCCAGCCTGTTCAGCGCAGCCAGAGCCTTTCTCCTCTCCTGCGCTGCCGGAGTCTCCCGTCTGCCCAGCGCCGCCAGTCGGCCAGGATCCGCCAGAAGTGCCAGTCTGCCAGGATCCGCCAGAAGTGCCAGTCTGCCAAGATCTTCTAGATCGGCCAGACAACCTGAATCATCCAGGTCCACCAGCCAGCCAGGATTTACCGGAGCCTACTACCTGCCTGAGCTTCCTCTCAGTACTGAGCTTCCTCTCAGTACTGAGCTTCCTCTCAGTACTGAGCTTCCTCTCAGTACTGAGCTCTCAGTCCTCCCCTCAGTACCGGGCTGCCCTCAGTACCGGGCTGCCCCTCAGTCCCGGGCTGCCCCGGGCTGTCCCGGGCTGCCCCTCTCTGTCCCGGGCTGCCCCTCTGTCCCGAGATGCCCCTCTGTCCCGGATGCCCCTCTGTCCCGAGATGCCCCTCTGTCCCGAGATGCCCCTCTGTCCCGAGATGCCCCTCTGTCCCGAGATGCCCCTCTGTCCCGAGCTGCCCCTCTGTCCCGAGCTGCCCCTCTGTCCCGAGCTGCCCCTCTGTCCCGAGCTGCCCCCCTCTGTCCCGAGCTGCCCCTCTGTCCCGAGCTGCCCCTCTGTCCCGAGCTGCCCCTCTGTCCCGAGCTGCCCCTCTGTCCCGAGCTGCCCCTCTGTCCCGAGCTGCCCCTCTGTCCCGAGCTGCCCCTCTCCCGAGCGTGCCCCTCGGTCCCGAGCTGCCCCTCGGTCCCGAGCTGCCCCTCGGTCCCGAGCTGCCCTCAGTTATGTGGGGATCAGGGTGAGGACTATTAGGCCATGGTCGGCGGAGAAGGTGGATTATCCTAGGACGCGAAGGGGAGGAACTAGGACATTTATGGAGTGGGGTCCACGTCCCGAGCCAGAACCGCCATCATGGTCAGACGCCCACCCGGACCCTCCCTATGCTCTTGAGGTGCGTCCCGGAGTCCGCACCTTAGGGGGGGGTTCTGTCACGCCTTGGTCATTGTATCTTGTGTTTTTGTTATATGTTTAGGTAGGCCAGGGTGTGACATGGGTTTATATGTTTTATTTCGTATTGGGGTTTGTATTAATTGGGAGTGTGTATTAGTAGGGGTGTGTCTAGTTAGGCTTGGCTGCCTGAGGCGATTCCTAATTGGAGTCAGCTGATTCTAGTTGTCTCGGATTGGGAACCGTATTTAGGTAGCTTGAGTGCGCGTTGTATTTCGTGGGTGATTGTACCTGTCTCTGTGTTAGTCACCAGATAGGCTGTATTTAGTTTCACTCGTTTGTTGTTTTCTTCTTCAGTTATTTCATGTACCGTATTATCTTCATTAAAAGTCATGAGTAACCTACACGCTGCATTTCGGTCTGACTCTCTACAAACAACAGACGAACTACATTACATATACAGCCTATCTGGTGACAACTAACACAGAGACAGGAACAATCACCCACGAAACACTCAAGAATATGGCTGCCTAAATATGGTTCCCAATCAGAGACAACGATAATCACCTGACTCTGATTGAGAACCGCCTCAGGCAGCCATAGACTATGCTAGACACCCCACAAAAACCCCATGACAAAAACGCACCACAATAACCCATGTCACACCCTGGCCTGACCAAATAAATGAAGACAAACATACATTACTTCGACCAGGGCGTGACAACTGTCAGTGCAAACTGATGGCGAACATGGAGAGAAAGTAACTATCAACAAAATATATATTTTTTTTGGTGACTCCAAAAGAAGAGGGAAAAACATCACAATTCAGAACCAGACAGAAAATCTGCCCACACACAAGAGGTTTGTAGTGGAGTACTGATGCAGTAACACACACACAAAGAGCATGATTTATTTTTATTTTTTTCAACGGCCACATCTTGCCATAATTGACATGAATACACTTAATCTACAAAGTGTTTCTCCTGCAGCATGTAATAAGGCATGCAGTAAACCTGCTCTCAGTTTGTAATTGTGACTAATAGTGGCCGTGGGCCTTACTGCCTTGTGAGAGACATTCACTTAAACATGTCATTTTAATTACCATAGAAAAATGTCACAACATGCAGTTTGTAAAATGTATTTAATGTGTTTCTGGAAGGCGTAGAGGATAGATCTAACGTCGAGCAAACAACAAAACAGCAGAAAGCATATCGCTTTAACAAGAAGATATGCATCACTTACACTTTGTCTTTCAAAAAACTCTCTCACTTCCTTGTATTCCCTTAAATGAGCAATTTGCTAAATCTATTTTAATGATATGTACCCAATGATTGTGCAAAGAATATAACTTGTAATTCACTCATGGACTTAGTTCAACTGTCGTACCACATCAAAAACAAAAATATACTGTAAGCATGTTTTACTCCAATGTTTGTAAACAAAGTAAATGTAAACAGACACTATGTAGCCTAAAACATTGTTAAAACTATAATTTTGACATCAAGGATGGTCAGTCTTTGCATCCATAGCTCTGTCTTTGAATTTGAGAGTGGTTACATTTCTCCAGCCCCATCCCTCAGTTTTTACCAGAACAGGGGTGGGGAGTACACTTGTTATTGTTTCAATTGCTGATTGTCACTTTAATGAAATGTTCTTGAGTCCAAAACATCGACAGATGCACAGTGTGAGAGATATAACATCCTAAAGGACTATAGGACAAAGGTAAGGCCAGGCAAACAAGTCTTGCCTTACAGACCACCACAAGACTCCTAGCAGACAAACACAGTAATAGATAGTGTAAAGGAAATTAAAAGAGCCAGTGGGCTGAACACACCACTTCCTGCAGGGATGTGTCTTGAATGGCACCCTTTTCCATCTACTATAGTGCATTACGTTTGACCAGGACCCATAGGGACTAGTGTGTCATTGGAGTGCAGTCTAGGACTAGAGCTGGGGAAGTGAAGGGTCAGAGACAGGAAATGAGTTGTAGTGTGAGTTTCTCGACTACTCTGTCAACACTCAGATTGACTAAACTGAGGTGTCACGTCAGTTTTAACGACTGGTACGTTCAGTACCCTTGGATATAACTCAGGGTCTTGATAACAGTGTGTGTGTGTGTGTGTGTGTGTGTGTGTGTGTGTGTGTGTGTGTGTGTGTGTGTGTGTGTGTGTGTGTGTGTGTGTGTGTGTGTGTGTGTGTGTGTGTGTGTGTGTGTGTGTGTGTGTGTGTGTGTGTGTGTGTGTGTGTTACAGCTGTATTTAACAGCTTTGCATAACATGATCACAGTATCTAAGCATCCCTTTTAGACAAATCCTCCAATGTTAATCAAAACATGGTAGGCTATGTGCCACAAAGCTAAGTACAAAATAAACACAGTATGTTTCAATATGCTAACTATTCCATGGTTATTACTGGAGAGCTACATGGGTACACAATATCTCCCACTGTTAAAGTCAAGGTCTGCTATTTACCATGACTTCGTTCAAATGATGTGCCCATAGTTAACCGTTAAGCCTTAAACACAATAAAAATACCCTTGGTATTTCCCTTAATATCCAAAAGTAATTTTCTTCTCTTAATACGTACTCTTGAAATGTAGCGCATTTGCACACAACATGTATTAATTACAACTAAATAAGCCGAGCAGAGCCGTGTAGTCATTAGCCTTTCCTTTTGAACAGGAGATGGGGTAATATTAAATACATCGGCCAACCTAAAACATTAAGGAACCACTCTGATATTCTGCAAAAAAAATCCCTCCCCGGGCAGCATCAACCATTGAGCCTGAGCTTTACCACACACATGCAAACTTAGACACACACACGTGCGCTAGCACATGCACACAAACACAAAACACAGTCCCGCTCGCGCAAACACACACACACACCAAAAGTGAGTAAATATTTAGCATTTTCATCTGGCCCCAGTCTGAGTGAGTGACAGCTAAGGCCTTGGTGGAAGAGATAACAGATCACCAGGAGTTCTAGCAACCAAGTCCTCAGAAGTTTCTTAAGCTGGGCTCAAAAGAGCCACTGACAGTTCACTTTTCATGTTGAATGTGGAGTCAGTGAGAGAGCCTTAGCGCCACACAGTTGTCACAGTACATCAAAACATCCACGGGATTGACTAAAAATGATGCAAATGTGTCGATGATAGACGCCCAACCTTCCCCATTGACACCAAAGTCTTCCCTGAGAAATCTAGAAAGTTCTGTTTCCCTCCCTCTGTCCTCTGACTAAGGCTGCATGAAGATCTCATCAAGCCAATCTAATAGTTGAGTCATTTTCTATTAGCTATTATGGCTAGAGTCCGACCAATACGTTTTTTTAGGTCCGAAAAGATTTACATTTTTTGCAGGACAAAATGGAACGAAACTTCTGCCGATATACTGTTTCACGCCGGGACAATCAAAAAGTATACATTTTTCACACTGAATTCTCATAAATTGCCATAAATTGCCCTTTTATCATTCTCTTGCTTGAATATCGGTTATGATCCGACACAAATATAGCGGTAAAAGGCCATTATTAGCCGATAATATCAGTGAACCGATATATCGGTTGGGCTCTATTTATGCCCTTGCTTGGGGATAAGCAGCTTGAAAATACCTCATGATTGCCACAGAAAAATAATCACAACAGCCCAAAGGGTTCATAGATCTGGCATTGTGTATTCATTGGCTTCTATTTTGTTGTTGCTTCTATTCTAATTTCTTTGTGTGTATGCATTAGCTTTGATGCACTCAGGTCAGTACTACAGTATGACAAGCATTGATGTGACATTGCTAATTTGGAAATGAAGGCCAATTAAACATCACAGACTCCCTCTCTCTCTGCCTGAAGGACTATACCTAGTGGAGCCGGGGCCGTGGGTTAGTGTTCATATGATGTAGGGAGGGAAACTGATTAAGACCTCAAAGAATACTACAAGCGCTGCGGGGTATTACAGGACTTCATGTATGTGAGATCTCTAAGAGGTTCCTAACAGTCATCCATGGAACCATTGTGTGCCCAGTCGGAAGAACATGAGGTTTTACAAACGTGATGTTTTAAATCAGACAAGGTTGACTTACTTGTAAACTCCCTAAAATAACCTAAACACCTATTAAAGCCTGTCAATTATATTATCTAAGGAGACCTTGAAATGTCTTCCAAATCTTGGAAAACTAGATCCCTTCAAATGGCCAGCATAAAAAAGCAGCTGTAGCTGTGTCTTTTTGTCTAGCTGTGTGGTGCTGCATTCACAGTTCTAGGTCTGTGTTGTAGCTAGCAGTGTATTATCTCAGTAAGTAACCCAGCATGGAAAGGAGCTTTCACAGCTCTATGATTCTACCCACTGTGTTGTAGCTAGCAGTGTATTATCTCAGTAAGTAACCCAGCATGGAAAGGAGCTTTCACAGCTCTATGATTCTACCCACTGTGTTGTAGCTAGCAGTGTATTATCTCAGTAAGTAACCCAGCATGGAAAGGAGCTTTCACAGCTCTATGATTCTACCCACTGTGTTGTAGCTAGTGTTGTAGCTAGCAGTGTATTATCTCAGTAAGTAACCCAGCATGGAAAGGAGCTTTCACAGCTCTATGATTCTACCCACTGTGTTGTAGCTAGCAGTGTATTATCTCAGTAAGTAACCCAGCATGGAAAGGAGCTTTCACAGCTCTATGATTCTACCCACTGTGTTGTAGCTAGCAGTGTATTATCTCAGTAAGTAACCCAGCCTGAAAGGGGCTCATTAATGATCTGTGGATTGTTTAGCCTTCTTGTGCTCTGTTGGCACCAACCGCACAAGGGCACCAAACCCAATATCACCAGTATGCCAATTAATAGGGATGCATAATATATCGGTGAACATATCGGAATCGGACGATATTAGCCAAAAATGCCAACATTGGATTCACTCCGATGTCTAGTTTAACGCCGATGTGAAAAACCGATGTCAAAGCTGACGTGTAGACCTATAACACAGATAGATGAGAACATCGTTGGATATAATGTAGGTACATGACATACTGACACCACGTAAAATGTTGCACTACATGTGCAAGCACAGCATTCCTAACCTTGCCCACAATGTCTGCTGTGTTGATCGAGCAGTCAACAATTTGAGCAGTCATTTGAAAGAGTAAGAAAATTTCAGCGAGACAACTCAAAGGCGAAATCCATTAACCCCAAGATAATGGAATTCATTGCCCTTGACAATCAACCGTTCTCTGTTGTGGGTGATGTTGGCTTTCGTTGACTGGTCGAGCACGGATACACTTTTTTATGTTGTTGATGTTGTCCTACTGAAGTTACACAGAAATAGCGTCACTGCTGTTAGCTTCATGACTGACATTTGGACCAGCGATATCAGCTCCATGAACATGCTAAGTCCAACAGCACAGTGGGCCATTGAGGATTTCGTACTGAGGAAAGTCGTATTGCATGCTCATGAATATTCTGGTTGTCATACCGCTGCTGCCATTTCAATGGCATTTTTGAACATGTTTCAATGGCATTTTTGAACACTAGCTAGCTCCATTCGAACAACTGACTCGAGAAATAAGCTCATCAACTGCGCCTGCAGTAGACCACCCATACGTAGAATGTATGCACACATGACTGTAAGTCGCTTTGGATAAAAGCGTCTGCTAAATGGCATATATTATTATTATTATTACGTGATGGGCTTTATGTGCGTCTAACATTTCTGGGATATTTTTTTTCAGCTCATGAAACATGGGACAAACACTTAACATGTTGCATTTATATTTTGTTCAGTGTAGTATTTGTATTCTAATTCCTAATTCTAACGCCACTGATTATGTCACATAAGAGTGGAGTGTGCATGCCCATTCTGACTTTGCCAATGCTAAGCTAACCAGTTAGCTAGTAGTTCGTGTGTGAGGGTCTATGGAGTGAAGATGGCCCCTTTTCCCAACCTGGTGGATGTTTTTACTTGCCCACATTGGCGAATGAAACGGTTGCCCTTGTTTACAGTTTGCCCCAGCAACAAAACTGCCCACACAGACTGTGAAGAAGCGATTTGGTGGCATTCTCTCTTTACAGTGTCACCACCATGCTCGATGCTATATACAAGGACCGCTACTTCAATGCAGACAATAAATGTTACATTCAAGGCTGGACAAGATGGAAACGGACACAGTGAGAGTGTGCACCAAGGATGAGAGGCCATGGAGAGGCATGAAACTTCCCTGCTTGACATGTATGATGCAATCCTGGTTGAGAATGAAATGACTGAACAAATGAACAACGAAACAGCACAGAAAGTAAGTGAAATAAATAGGTTTTGATTATGTTTTACTGGTAATGGGGACATATGTAAATGCCAACAAAATACATTTTTGGTCAGTGTGTGTAACCTTTATTTAACTAGGCAAGTCAGATAAGAACAAATTCTTATTTACAATGACGGCCTACCCCAGGCCAAACCCGGACGACACTGGGCCAATTGTGTGCTGCACTATGGAACTCCTAATCACGGTCGGATGTGATACAGCCTGGATTTGAACCAGGGACTGTAGTGACACCTCTTGCACAGAGATGCAGTGCCTTAGACAGCTGTGTCCATGTGTGTGTTACCTATGGAGCTGTACTAGAATGCTTAAAAGGCTGCAAAAATGTTAAATATTGGTTATCGTTTTTTTTGCAAGGAAAATATCGGCATTGGACTAAAATGTCATATCGGTGCATCACTACCAGTTAAGTCTACTGTGTGTCAGTGTAGCAGTTGGAGCCCATCCCCCAGTCCACGAAACCCATGATCCCACTGGTGCGGTGATTTACATCAGAGGGAATCATGCACCTGAACCAGGCTGAACAGAGCACCAGTGTTTTAAATCGTGGCTGAACTGTTATTATTTGGGCTGAATAAAGAGCGAGGCAGGGAGTGCGAGTTGAGGGCCTCAGGTTGTGGCCTTGTCACGGTGCAGACAATGGGAGTCGATGCTGAACCTGCCAGTCTTCCCTGTCCGGGGGTGGTGGGGGTTGCTGAAAGGCACTGGAGGGGGGCATAGAGGCCAAACACAATGGAACCAGACCCCCGCCTCCCCCCAACTGGGATTGCATGAGCCTACCCAGACAATGCACTTCCACATGTCTATTTCACAGCCTCCTCTGTTCATGGTTCACAACAGCACTGAATGGCTTTGTCAGCCCGCCGGTCTTTTGAAGGAGACCTTTGTCAGCCCGCCGGCCTTTTCAAGGAGACCTTTGCCTCGGTTTTGCTGTAACGCATTCCCACTTTTTACTGGGCAAACTTTTATAACAAATAAATGAACTGTTTTGCCACCTTTTGATCTAATCGTTACGGTGGGACTTTTGTGCCGACACGCAGGGGTCTTCTGACGTCTTTCTGGGTACGTGCCGATGAAGAAATGGTGCTGACATCCATAACTGAAAATTCTGCAACCTTGAATAAAGCCAAAATCAGAAGAAGATCATAGAGTAGCAGCTGACTGAAAAGTGACATTATTCACAGAGGGAATATGTACTGGGGGAAGGGAATCTGTACTGGGGGAAGGGAATCTGTAATGGGGGAAGGGAATCTGTACTGGGGGGGAAGGTACTGAGGGGGAAGGGAATCTATACTGGGGGAAGGGAATCTGTACTGGGGGTAAGGGAATCTGTACTGGGGGAAGGGAATCTGTACTGGGGGAAGGGAATCTGTACTGGGGGAAGGGAATCTGTACTGGGGGAAGGGAATCTGTACTGAGGGGGAAGGGAATCTGTACTGGGGGGAAGGGAATCTGTACTGAGGGGAAGGGAATCTATACTGGGGGAAGGGAATCTGTACTGGGGGTAAGGGAATCTGTACTGGGGGTAAGGGAATCTGTACTGGGGGTAAGGGAATCTGTACTGGAGGGAAGGGAATCTGTACTGGGGGAAGGGAATCTGTACTGGGGGAAGGGAATCTGTACTGGGGGTAAGGGAATCTGTACTGAGGGGAAGGGGATCTGTACTGAGGGGAAGGGGATCTGTACAGGGGGAAGGGAATCTGTACTGGGGGAAGGGAATCTGTACTGGGGGAAGGGAATCTGTACTGGGGGAAGGGAATCTGTACTGGGGGTAAGGGAATCTGTACTGGGGGTAAGGGAATCTGTACTGAGGGGAAGGGGATATGTACTGAGGGGAAGGGGATCTGTACTGAGGGGAACGGAATCTGTACTGAGGGGAAGGGAATCTGTACTGAGGGGAAGGGAATATGTACTGAGGGGAAGGGAATCTGTACTGAGGGGAATGGAATCTGTACTGAGGGGAAGGGAATCTGTACTGAGGGGAATGGAATCTGTACTGGAGTGAGGGGAATCTACTGAAGGGACTGAGGGGAAGGGAATCTGTACTGAGGGTCAAGGGAATCTGTACTGAGGGTCAAGGGAATCTGTACTGAGGGGGAAGGGAATCTGTACTGAGGGGGAAGGGAATCTGTACTGAGGGGGAAGGGAATCTGTACTGAGGGGGAAGGGAATCTGTACTGAGGGTCAAGGGAATCTGTACTGAGGGTCAAGGGAATCTGTACTGAGGGTCAAGGGAATCTGTACTGAGGGTCAAGGGAATCTGTACTGAGGGTCAAGGGAATCTGTACTGAGGGTCAAGGGAATCTGTACTGAGGGTCAAGGGAATCTGTACTGAGGGTCAAGGGAATCTGTACTGAGGGTCAAGGGAATCTGTACTGAGGGGAAGGGAATCTGTCCTGAGGGGAAGGGATTCTGTCCTGAGGGGAAGGGATTCTATTGAAGGGAAGTGAATCTGTACTGGGGGAAGGGAATCTATTGAAGGGAAGTGAATCTGTACTGGGGGGAAGGGAATCTATTGAAGGGAAGTGAATCTGTACTGAGGGGAAGGGAATCTACTGAAGGGACTGAGGGGAAGGGAGTCTGTACTGAGGGAGAAGGAATCTGTACTGAGGGGGAAGGGAATATGTACTGAGGGGGAAGGGAATCTGTACTGAGGGGGAAGGGAATCTGTACTGAGGGGGAAGGGAATCTGTACTGAGGGGGAAGGGAATCTGTACTGAGGGGGAAGGGAATTTGTACTGAGGGGGAAGGGAATCTGTACTGAGGGGAAGGGAGCTGTACTGAGGGGGGGAAGGGAATCTGTACTGAGGGGGAAGGGAATCTGTACTGAGGGGGAAGGGAATCTGTACTGAGGGGAAGGGAATCTGTACTGAGGGGAAGGGAATCTGTACTGAGGGGGAAGGGAATCTGTACTGAGGGGGAAGGGAATCTGTACTGAGGGGGAAGGGAATCTGTACTGAGGGGGACGGGAATCTGTACTGAGGGGACGGGAATCTGTACTGAGGGGGAAGGGAATCTGTACTGAGGGGAAGGGAATCTGTACTGAGGGGAAGAGAATCTGTACTGAGGGGGAAGGGAATCTGTACTGAGGGGGAAGGGAATCTGTACTGAGGGGGAAGGGAATCTGTACTGAGGGGACGGGAACCTGTACTGAGGGGAAGGGAATCTGTA
Source organism: Oncorhynchus gorbuscha (assembly GCF_021184085.1). Taxonomy (NCBI): domain Eukaryota; kingdom Metazoa; phylum Chordata; class Actinopteri; order Salmoniformes; family Salmonidae; genus Oncorhynchus; species Oncorhynchus gorbuscha. The sequence goes on from NC_060185.1 coordinate 79,391,030, forward strand.
CTGAGGGGGAAGGGAATCTGTACTGAGTGAGGACATATGGATGGATGTGCTGGATGAATGGTGGTGAGGGACCTGTACATCATAAGCCGGGGGAGCTGATGGCTACTAATGCAAAGTAAGGAGAGCCAATCAACTTCGATATGTATTCCACTCGGACTGGTTGACACATCGTACAGATGGATATGTCAAGGCCGGCATGCCGCACCGTTTCGCTGAAAAATCATTGCATTAGACATGACGACATGGGGCCGGGAAGATTATGTGATTGAATAAGGTCTTATATACATTAAGAGCCCTCCTTCACTCCCTCCTATTTATTTACCTATCCATCTTTTTTTATTCCATTCATCCACATCCAACATTCCTCCTTGAAAGAGCTGTAGCAGAGGTGCCCTTTCAAACTGAAGTGGATTTTCAATAAATAGTCTGCCTAATGGGAATGGCTCCCTGGGATCCCTAGTTCATATTGAGCAGGGACGGTATCAGTGTCACCGTGAGAGGACTACAGAGGCCCTTGATCTACGTATACCATTTTCTTGATTTCTCTGTTGCGGTCAATTTGGTGAAGGGGGTGACGGTGAGGCCACTTACGCCCATCTCTCGCTCTCGTCTCCTGGGGGCCGACTCCTCCTTGACCGCAGTTTGAAGGAGGGCCAGACCAGGCTCTTCTCACTCTGCCCTTTGACCTTTGCTTGAGGCGAATCGAGAGGCAGAATGAAATTGTCCTCTCACACCCATCCTTCTCCGCAGAGAACCACTCTCTGTACCTAACACATCTCTCAAAGCCTCCCTCCTTCCGTCTATATGACATCACCATCACGCTCACTACCTCATAGCAGCATCCACATTATCATCCTAGCCTGGCTGTCTGTGTGTGTGCAGCCATGTGTGTGTGTAAATGGTGATTGGCGTGCGGCGGAGAGCAGTCAGCGTAATGTGATTAATCAGCGGGATGAGTTGAGATGGGAGACCACACTAAGGGCAGTGTCATCCCAGCGGGAGGCTTTCTCTTCCCCCTCTGAATCAACCTGCATCCATATCTCCCCCGGCGCCTATCCTCTCAGACATCACCACTTACCAACAACCCTCTTCACACCAAGCCACCGCTCCATTCCCCAAGTCCGCCCAGCGACACAACCAATAAGGGATATTACCGCTTCCCATGGCTGCACTTAGGACTGCATGAGGCACCGAGTGTTCAAGTGAGGGGACATTAAGGGGTGTCCGTTTCCCCCGGGCCATGTGTGTGTGTGTGGAACAGGGATGGGGAACGACGATGGGATTGTATATGTCCGCTGTTCTGTTGACAGATTCATCTCTCCTCAACAGAAAGGCTGAATGTGGAAAAAGGTCACCGTGTTAGATTCCCTGTTCCTCGGCAAAGTGGCGGTGGGGCTTGGAGCAAAGAAGAAGAAGAAGTGCTGTATGTCTTCACTACCTATCTGCAAGGTTATTTATCTATTTTGCTGAGTGAGAAAGGGCGACAGACTGCTTGTGTTCCAGTCAAGACAGAGAGACAGCTCACCGCACAGGGGAGACAAGACCGATACTCACTAGTGATCAATCTCACAGAGACTTTGACTGCCAAGCTTACATAGAAATGTGCTCCTTTTTAATTCACTCATCCCCCTTCTATACGCCTCCTACTTCACATTAGACAGAAAGACACAAAAGGAAAATGGGCTGCAGGACAAGAGCGATAAAAGATTGGGCAGGCGATGTCAATGCCGATTGGGCCGTTTGTGCCAAGCCGATGCATCTCTACCTCAAACCAGACGCCCCACTTGCAATTATTGCGTTCTCCCAGACAAGGAACACAGAAGCAAAGTCTAAATAGGGGCCTCTAGCTAGATCATCAATCACGGGTGGGGGAAAAGAGGGTGGAGTTGGAGAGAGTTTTGCCAAGCCATGTCCCATACCATTCATTATGAATGGAAGGTCCCTATGGTCTGGGAGAATGGGGTGGGGCTGACTGCTATTACAATGAGCCTTACAATGAGCCTGCCCTCCTATGGTCATTGTAGTTATTGACCATGTTTTCTGCACTAAACTATATAGTTGGAAACTATAACTCTGTACTACATTGCACAGTTCAGGCTTGATCTCATTTATCTCAACAGAAACTGCACACCAAGCTCACAGAATTTAAAAAACTAAATGGAATTAAAATAGTTGAACTGTCGTCAGTCAATATAACAATTTCACTCAGCACGCACACAAATACACACACAGGGGTCAGACGGAAGGTTGGACTCACCTGGATCAGTGATTCGCTCAGCCTCCCCTCGTCCACCTCCAGCACAATGTCCCGGATCTCTTCATAAGGCAGCCGGAATGAGCCCAGGAAAATTGCTGTTGTGATAGAAATGGGAAGAGGGGAGTCATTTTCCTCCCTTTTTTTTATTAGACCGGCAGGTTCAAAAGAGAGCTTTCACCTTTCACAAGCCCAGATCAAACCTGACACTGGGAAAAGTAATACACTTTCAGCCCTTCAATGGGATTGTTTGTGTCCGTCTGACAAAAACATCCACATTTCCCAGTGACAATAGAAGCCAGTTGAAATAACACCAATTTCGGGCACCGATTACCAGATAATGACTTGATATGGCAATCCCCTAACCTTTGGTTAAATTGCAGATTCAACATAACACAAGGACAGAAACTCAAATAAGTAATGCCCTTGTAAATTGTGGGTGAGGGGTGGTCAAGAACCTCACTAGCCCTACTACATCTTAGCAAGGTTCTCAGCGAGAACAGCAGCTCTGAGAGTTACATGGAATGCGAGGAGACTGCTGAATCCTAGGCAGGCATTCTCAGCAGGAGCCCCAGTCTCCAGGGTGGGCCTGGAGGAGGCCCTCAGGGGGAATTTGGACCTGATGGCTGGTAGGCTGGTACACTGGGAGTCACCAGTGGAGGTCTGGTAATTAGTGTCTTCACAGCTGCTATAGCATGCCCACTCCATGCCAGTCCACTACCACTGTGTGTTCACATTAGATTCAAAAAAAGTTCATGTCCTCAACAAGCAATTCATTTAGCAGGTTCTCAAATTACGTTTTGTATTTTCAACTGTGGGAAGTTGAACAATTGCATGGGAGTATTTTTTAATTTTTCGATGGTGTTACATTTTAATTGGTGGAAGAGAAAGTTTCAGCTCATCTGTTGCATCATCAGCTATCTGACTTGCCTTTCAACAATTTCTAAATGGCAGATGCATATACTAATTTATTTCCAGTTCCAGTCTCACAGAGACATTTTATTTAATAATATATCTATCAACCACCACAAAAACCTTGAAGGGCTTTGAACAACGCTGAATACATTATATAAAGCTTGGCAAAGAGATCAGATTTGTATGAAGAGCGGAGGGAGGGAAAATAAAGAACCATTGAAAAAACAATAGTGAAGTCTGATCATTCGTCTTCTCTTTCGGCGTCTATAACGTTAAAGCACAGACTCAATAGAGGGAAATGAACTTGGCTCATGTCAAAACGGGTGGTAGAATTCCTTGTGGACAACCGTGGAAAATAACATAAAAAAATATGTCTGTTGTTCCATGTGTATTTAATGCTGATAGATCACTATGCACATCATCCTGGGAGGATGATGAGAAACCTGGAGGTAGATGGAGGTGGTTAGTGTTAGTCTGGGAGGATGATGAGAAACCTGGAGGTAGATGGGGGTGGTTAGTGTTAGTCTGGGAGGATGATGAGAAACCTGGAGGTAGATGGGGGTGGTTAGTGTTAGTCTGGGAGGATGATGAGAAACCTGGAGGTAGATGGAGGTGGTTAGTGTTAGTCTGGGAGGATGATGAGAAACCTGGAGGTAGATGGGGGTGGTTAGTGTTAGTCTGGGAGGATGATGAGAAACCTGGAGGTAGATGGGGGTGGTTAGTGTTAGTCTGGGAGGATGATGAGAAACCTGGAGGTAGATGGAGGTGGATAGTGTTAGTCTGGGAGGATGATGAGAAACCTGGAGGTAGATGGAGGTGGTTAGTGTTAGTCTGGGAGGATGATGAGAAACCTGGAGGTAGATAGAGGTGGTTAGTGTTAGTCTGGGAGGATGATGAGAAACCTGGAGGTAGATGGAGGTGGTTAGTGTTAGTCTGGGAGGATGATGAGAAACCTGGAGGTAGATGGAGGTGGTTAGTGTTAGTCTGGAAGGGTATTGAGAAACCTGGAGGTAGATGGAGGTGGTTAGTGTTAGTCAGAAACTTCTCACAGGACTTAATGGGCTTGAGTATAATTTCCCATCACAGTCATCATTTCCCAACTTCCATTCAATACATCAGTGTCCAGTCAATGTCCAGCTAGCAAAGAGGCATCACACCACCACTATTAGTTGAGTACATGAAGCAGAGGCATATTTCTGAGGGGATGAGTAGGCATGTTAGTGTGTAAGTATGCAGGTGAGTCAGTCAGCCACTCTAGAGTAGTCATGGTTTCCATTCCACTGTCACACACACACCTTTACACCCACTCCAGCAAGGCTCCCCGCCCCAACACCAACCGTCTATTATTACCCCGATGTAATCATCAATATGTCAATCACAAGAGAACAGTGATGATATGAAGCAATACTTGATACCGCACTGTCAACATGACTGGAATCAGAGTCAGAGAGTAGATGGAGATGGAGGGGGCAGTGTAGTTGCTATTTGTTGCTATTTCTGGGATTTTATCTCACCCTGTTTTGACATATGAGTTTAGCCCCTACTTGTGCCACCACCCCCTCAACAGCAGCCTGGAGATTTAAAGTATATTCCCTCCATGTTAACATACTTTGTTTTCAGATCCAGTAGAACCACAAACAGGGATAGACAAGGGAAGAGGTGGCGTTTATGTGACCTGCTATTTTAGCATTGAAAGCATGAATATGCCTGGGAGGGGACTGGGAGCTGTCAATGTGACAGAGGGTTCTCCTTGGTAATGCATAAGGCATCCATCGATAACTGATAACTGGCAAAATTCTAGCTATGCTACTATGAGAACTGGAATCCAAACTGAATATTGCTCCAATGCACTGATAAGTTAGTTAGGTCAAACAATAGAAAAACAAAGAGATATTCCGTTTGAATTCCAGGCAAGCTTTCTTCGTCATCGGATGCAGGAAGAAGTCTAGCAGGTCAGAGGTCAGAGGTGGAGAGAGAAACAGTGATGGTGTTGCTCACAGCATATGGTCCACACCTGCTGCAAGGGATAATCACAAAACAAACGCCCGGCGTTGTCTCTTGATCCTGTTCTGTGTTGATTTTACAAATGGTATCAGAGGGGGCTGGGACTTCATCCATCTGTAGCAGTGATGACCCCCAGCACATTGCCAAGAAAGCACTTACCCACAGCTCAGGTAAAACAATATTCCTGTTTGTGGGGTATGCAAATAGCCCTAAGAACATTAGTCATCATTAAGTGCCAAACAAAACAGCTTGACCGTCCTACAGTAAGCCCCATGTGCTAGATTTGTTATATGACACATACTCTGAATGTAATACATGTTTAGAAAACAGTCCCTCCAGGATTTCGCTGCATTTTTTGTGTGATCTCTATGGGCAAAAATGCTTGATTTTGCTACGGCAATTCTGACCAAAAAAAGGTTGTTCACGTGTGACTTGATTGAACAATTGTATGTGGTTAAATTGCAGTGATTGGTTGAAATTGCACACTTTTTGTAATGTGGAAATGGAATAGTTTTATGTGATAACAGTGCAGTGAAGGGTCAATCCTTCCCATAATATGCGGGGAATTCTGCAATCACAGAATTGTTCCATCCTGGAGGGACTGATAAAACATTGTGCCCTGAATGCAAAAAATGCTAGTAGGTGTTAACTGTCCTACAGTGCAACTGCCCTATATGCGGAGTTATATGGCACATGTACTCTGAATGTAACATGCATTTGTAAAACACACTGTGCCTAATTGAGCCCAGATTCTGGTAGCATATAGCCTCAAATTACGTTTTAAAAACTAGTTTTCACAATTCAATTGTACCATTCCTGGGACATAGTGACATTCTTCTCAGATGGACAAGCTTGGTAAAGGGGCAATGAGTACTTACACAAATTCTGTGCCGTCTTTGCGTCCAAGATTCGCAGCTCCTTCGCCTTTTTCTTGAATTGCGTCACCCTGGCGTCTGTCTCATCCACCTCATTTTTCACTGTAGAAGGAACAGAAGGGATGCATATTCAATTCTGAGGAACATAGCTGGTGTATGGAAAGTGTAGCAATGGCCTTGACCCATAAGAAATGATTAAATGTTTGTAGAAGTTTGTTATTTTCATAATATATATTATTCTGGTTTATTTAGAAATTGTACATTCACATTATGTTATGAGCACACTAGGAGACAATACACATTGGGAGCCTTACACATATGGAGAAACAAAGACAAAGTGGTATTTAAAAGGAGTATATGAGTGATGAAAGAGTTTTTAATCCAACACAGGAATACACTCATCCAACTGGGCTCTAAAGCCAATGGAAACCAAGCTTTACACTCTAAAAAGACCCTGCCAGGTAACATCTACACCATTTAGACGCCAGCAGCTAGGCCCTCCATATTAGTTTCTCACACATTCATGTATAATACTAATGTAAGCCCTGGTCTGCTGGAGCGAGCCTGCAGCAGCAGCTTGTGTGTGTGTGTGTGTGTGTGTGTGTGTGTGTGTGTGTGCGTGCGTGTTGTAAGATAGTTGACAAACACAGCTCCCCTTCCCCAAGGCTCGTTCTGTCAGCCTCCCAAAGCCAGGGAGATAATTGTGTTCCCAGCGTAATCCTGGAGAGAACCACACACTGCTGCTCCACTGAGCACACAGGCAGGCACACACCACACAGGCAGGCAACACAGGCAGGCAGGCATCACACAGGCAGGCAGCACAACAGGCAGGCAGGCAGCACCAAGGCAGGCAGGCAGCACACAGACAGGCAGGCAGCACACAGACAGGCAGCCTACGACTCAGGAGACCGGCCCTTATCTTAATGACAGTGTGTCAGGGAGATTCCGCATGGTATAGGTGACACTGTGTCAGCCAATCGTTCCTATTAAGTTTACCTCTACACACATAATAATTAAATAATAATAATTCTTATTTACATACACACATACAGGTACATATGCATACAAACTAGCAGGGCCCCTTTGTCTGGGAGCCACCCCTAGGGAGTGAGCATACAGTCTTTAAAACGGAAAGGAGGGAGGGAGAGAGAGAGAGATAAGGAAGGGAGGAAGGAAGGAATGTACAGTATACTCAGGTGGAGGCAGCAGAAGGAGAGAGGAAAACTCCTTGGTCACCCCCACCCCATCCACTCAAGATGGCTTATGGGAGTGGCAGCGCACTAATCATCACAACTCCTCTATTTATTTAAGCCCAAGGTGTGAGTCTCGCAGGAAATACCCAGAACAAACAACCAGATCCCCAGAAAGTATCTGCATTTTTGAAGAAACAAGAGGCAACAGCATCTCCTGAGCTGGTAGTGAGGGGAAGATGTTGCTTGAGGCACCCAACACAACCAGCCTCAGCCTCACTACCAGGCAGTTTGTCAACACAACACTTCAGGGAATATATTGTTTATACTTTACACTGTGCTGCTGGAATAGGGAGGGTGATTCAATAATATGATTTAACCCCTCAAAGCTAGTATAGAGTCAGAGCTCAGTTTTATCCTGAATTTTTAAGTGGGAATTTTGACATAGTGCTACTTTTATTTCATCACACTGTGGCAGAAATGTATTTTCTGAAAGCTCGCCATTACCTTGTAAATGATTATGTTTTTGGGGGTTATAATTCATCAAAAGTAGCGAAAGTTAAGACCTTGTCAGCTATACTCATTATTTGAACTGGTTAGCCAGCTAGCTGACGGTATGCCTGCCTTGCTAGGTTGACATTTACTGAATTTATTTTAAAATGGATTGGTTTATTGGTGTTAAAATAGAGGTATGCTATTTGAAGCAGCGGGCTGCTGTCGTCATGCAGAGGCTGTCATTTTGTGTCTATACTTCTTCATAATGACAGCAAGTCTGATATCGGACAACAATAAAATGTTCATGATGTTGCTAAGACAATTGTTTATATGATGTAAACCAGCCTTAATTCTAAAACGTCTTGTGGATAGATGCATAGGAGTGAAACAATGTTCTGAAAACCTACATACAGTAAGTGTTCAATAAGGACCAACCTACATGTGTTCAATGAACCTCTGAGCTGAAACAATGTATGATTGGCAGTTTAAGAAATTAATAACTGGTACATGGTTGTAGAAAACTGTAAACAACTGTTTTATCCAATTCAGACTTCCATGTGAAAAAAAGGATATATGTTGTGAAACTGTAATCCGAGGAGATGAATTTACGAGGCCTTTAATTTTTACAGGGCTGTGAAAAGATCTTGTTTCATTGCATTTCATGGTGAATTATTTTCTGTATCCACTTTTCTCTCCGCATCATGTGGATACAGCCTATTATTCAAAACGCTCAGATTAGGTGAAGTGCCCCATGACAAGTCCCCTGGCGATGACATTACGGACCCATAAGTCCCCAGGTCAAGTGCAGTGAGACGGTTGGATGAGCTTTGTTCATGGGCCAAGAGCTTCTCACGGAGACCAAGCCTCAGACAAAGTAACTAGAGGCCCAGAGAAAATAAAACATCAGGAATCACTGATCTCCCCACAGGGAGGTCTATGTTTTTTTGCAGGCAGTAAGTGGAACAACGACGGGCCATATCGGGGCCATGGACCCCCCCACACACACACCTTGTGCAAACTGGATCTTCCACATGGGTACCTCACACTCTCTGTGGGACGCTGTTGAAACATTCGCCAGCGCCTCAGCTGTCCTCACCCTCAGCTGTCCTCTAAAAGAGACACATTAGATTTTTTTATATATATATTTTTTACATTTAGCAAACACTCATATCCAGAGCAATTTACAGGAGAAATTATGGAATTATTAAGTGCCTTGCTCAAGGGTACATCAAGAGGTGTTTCACCAAGTCGGCTCGGGGATTCAAACTAGCAACCTTTCGGTTACTGGCCTAACATTCCTAACCCCTAGGTGACCTACAGCCCCATTCCAATATGATATTGTCCCATTGTCCTGCTGGGCTCGGGTTAGAAGCAGCAGCAGCGGAATAGGTTAGAGAGAGGGATGGTGATTGCTCATATCTAGCTCAACGATATGCAACTTTGATGGGGGTGGGGAAACTCATGAGGGGCCGCAGTGGCTCATGGATCTGGGTACCCACATCCATACATCAACAAGTGTCTGCTAAAATGTAACTTAATTCTATTTTTACACTTAGCGCGCTGCAAGTCACGTCTCTCCCGTCTCCTCATTGCATTTTAGGAGCATATACCCACATGGGTGATTGAAATATGAACTGAGGTGAACACTCCAGTCCAGTTGTTGGTGATAATGCACCTTAAAGTTGGTTGACAACTGACATATAAAGTACACAGAAGAAGTAGTCATAGTCGTAGAAGAAGACTACTACTACTGAAGGAGAGATTACTAGAAAATAACTAGGTGTCCCCTTCTATCTGTGGATTAAATGTCAGAGTAGAGAACACACGATTTTGTGTGACTCAAAATGGATCGAAATTCTACAAAGATCCAGAAAAAAAGGACCTTGTGCAAAACCTTTTTTATTTTATTGGTCTGTGGGCCAACAAAACGGGCGGGGGCTACCAGTTGCCCATCCCTGATCTAGCTGCTATCTGCTAGTATACATGCTCACTGATTCAATTCTGCCACACGCCGCATGTTTCCTCATATCTCCATGTGTGGACTAATGGGGCCTGGAAGGGGAAAATCACATACTGCTGCCAGTTTATTCAGTGTCCAGTGTGGACAGGATAACTACATGTGGCCATTTCAAAGCAACGGGAAAACGGACCAAAAAACACTTATACTAGTCATCAGCCTCGTTTCCATCCTAACCAAAGGTTTGCAAATAAATAGAGTTATGCTATTGCCAAGTAAAACCTTAACCGCTCAACCTCCCCTTGAGGCTATGGCTTGACAGTTGATAAAACCACTTGCCAGCACCAAACGTGTTTTACTGACTGCCCAGTGGCTAAAATGTAAGACTCCAACAACAAGCGCCATCCCTCTCTTAGAGCCCTTTATTTGTTAATACAATCTTCCATGAATCCATTTATGAGAGAGCAGTTTGTGGTGGGTAGAGGAAGGGGGTGAAATTGGCAGCCAGCAGGTTTCCTGGAGCTGTTGGGCACAATGAAAGCATGGGGCCCATTTCTCGTCAGGATGTATCATTCCTATGACAGGCTGTCAGGCCCGACACATGGCAATAATGCAATCTTAATCACAAATTAACAGCGAGAGCCTGTGGTAATTGTTTTCATTGGCGAACCAAAAGTAGCACTTAGCGTCTATGCGAGAGCTATCGATGAGATCAGGAGGTAGGTCCATTTGGACAGGAATGAGCAGGGTGGGAGCATGTTGCGTTCCTCAGGGCACGTGGTAAACCCAGCTAGACAGCAGCTGGGCCTCGCATAGCGAAAAGCCTTTCACTGAAACAACCAATAGTGATGGCTCGTTAAGTTTTTATTGAGAACTCCGATCACACACAGATAAGTTCAATTTGAGTAAGACATGCTGAGTACATGTAGGACACAAATAACACTAAAATATGAATGACTTCTGTAGAGCATCATGTCAGTTAATATTCACAGAAAAAAATGTGCATTGTTTAAAGCAAGGCCAGATGGAGCACTTGGGAAAAGGAGGTTTCTGATTCATCTTGACCATGTCAGTCAGACTACAAGAATGTGTCAGTGTAATATAACCAGAGAGATTTTCACAATGCTTTGTCGGAACGGCATATCAAGGGAGGGAAACACATAGGAGACTGGTACCGAAAAACAGAAAGACGTTTCCAAATGACTGTTAAACAATAACACTGAAGTTATTTGGTTGCCAAGATAATCATATGCATGTCAGGCCCAGCCCAGGATAATAGTTACACTTCATTACCAGAGGAAGGGGAGTATGACAGCTTATTAAGGCCAGAGGAGCCAACCATAGAATTAAGGATTTTATTGAAAAAAAAAAATAGATAAACTACACAAGCAATATAAACTGATTTGGACAGTTTAAGATGGCTTGGCGTCTGTGTGAGCCTTGAATGTGAGTTTTGGACGTTGGTAAGCTCTGGAGAGATCCTGATAACCAGAGTTCTTCCACACTTGGCCGTTCGCTGTGTTGACTGGGCCGCAATCATTTTGCTGGTAGTCTTCCATGAGATATCTCCCTAAAGACCAGCCAGAAGGGCCCGGGGCATTAGAAAGCTAAACACTACCACATGTTAACTTCCGGAGACAGAGACTGGTCCGACAAAGCGCAGCCACCACTAGACAACAAACCACCAGACAACACCGAGCGATGGGAGGCCTTTTCGAAAGTAGAAACTGAAGAAAGCATTGATGACAGGTCCTGTACAGATGTATTTAAGGGCAGGCTGACGTAGAGTGAACCAGACAATGTGGAGTCTGGATGTCCAGTAGGCAATTTATTCCCCACTGAATGTGCAATCTGCCTGCAAACATGTGTTCCGTCCTCCATCTCTCTGACTCACGCTGGGGATTGAGCCACCAGAGCTGCCAGCCCCTCTAAAGGAGATGGATTCTGAGGGGCAGAGGCATAGGGTTCTGCCGATGCCTGCTTCAGCTGCAGCTCACACATCTAGATGTGCAATACTCAAACATTTTAACGGAATTGGAAAAATACCGATTTATTTCCAAGGATATTGGTTCTTTGGGATGCAGCTGGTTTCTCTAAAGGGAGACTTTGGATATACACTATATATACACAGAAGTATGTGGACACCCCTTCAAATTTGTGAATTTGCCAATTTCACCCACAACCGTTGCTGACAGGAGTATAAAATTGAGTCCACAGCCATGCAATCTTCATAGACAAACATTGGCAGTAGAATGACCTTACTGAAGAGCTCACCTTTCCAACAAGTCAGTTTGTCAAATGTCTGCTCTGCTAGAGCTGCTCCGGTTAACTGTAAGTGTTGTTATTGTGAAGTGGAAACGTCTAGGAGCAACAATGGCTCAGCCGCAAAGTGGTAGGCCACACAAGCTCACAGAACAGAACTGCTAAGGAACCACTGCCTCAAGCAATGTCAGCAATGTCAGCACAATAACTGTTCATCGGGAGCTTCATGAAATGGGTTTCCATGGCCTTGCAGCCACACACAAGCCTAAGATCACCATGCACAATGCCAAGGGTCGGCTGAAGTGGTGTAAAGTTCACCACCATTGGAGGCTGGAGCAGTGGAAACAAGTTCTCTGGAGTGATGAACCATGCCTCACCATCTTGGCAGTCTGATGGACAAATTTGGGTTTGGTGGATGCCAGGAGAACACTACCTGCCCCAATGCATAGTGAAACTGTAAAGTTTGGTGGAGGAGGAATAATGGTCTGGGGCTGTTTTTCATGGTTCGGTTTAGGCCCTTTAGTTCGAGTGAAGGGAAATCTTAACGCTACAGCATACAATGACATTCTAGACGATTATGTGCTTCTAACTTTTTGGCAACAGTTTGGGGAAGGCCCTTTCCTGTTTCAGCATGACAATGCCCCAGTGCACAAAGTGAGGTCCATAGAGAAATTGATTTTGAGATCAGTGTGAAAGAACTTGATTGTCTTGCACAGAGTCCTGACTTCAACCCCATCGAAAACCTTTGGGATGAATTGGAAAGCTGCGAGCCAGGACTAATCGCCCAACATCAGTGTCCCGACCTCACTAATGCTCTTGGGAATGAATGGAAGCAGCAGAAATGTTCAAACATCTAGTGGAAAGCCTTCCCAGACGAGTGGAGGCTGTTATAGCAGAAAAGGGGGGCCCAACTCCATTATAATGCTGAATAATTTAGAATTAGATGTTCAACGAGCAGGTGTCCACATACTTTTGGCCATGTAGTGTAGGACGATTGCTTGATTTTGCATCTAGCCCAGCCAACAAGGCTGTTATAGGGAATAGACAGGGATGTGTTTTGGCAGTGTAAGAGTAATAACAGACAGTGTAATTGTCTGTGTCAAGCAGTTGACATCTGCTTTTAAGCGTACATTCTCTGTTAGACGTGTAATGGAATACAACAATAGCTAACTACATAGCCATGTAGGAAAACATTTTATGATGTTTGTGTGTACACAATGTTTTTCTTTCAAAATAAGAGATCATGTGGTCAAATTGGCTTGTTTTTCCTGTGTCATTGAGAAGAGTAACAGTTATTTCCTGTTAGGTACCCAGAGTGCATCTCAAACATATGACAGAGTCATGTTCCAGGGGCTGTTACCTTTGAAGCACTGTATCTCCTTCGATGTCACCCCCAAAAACACATGTGATATCCGACCCTGAAGACCAGGGTCAACGGACGAGCACGAGAACTCCCAAAATAGAGAGCAGAACTTAAGGTTAGAAAACACCATTTGACCAGCGAATTCCAGCTGTGTCCAATTTCTCCCATTGATTAGGGCTAAACAGAGGTCTCTCTCTCAACCCCAAAGCCAATTTACTGTTGGGATATAAACCCTCTCTTTCCACTCCTCCCTCAATCTATGATCTCAAAAGCGTGCTCCCACTCTCAAAAAGGCAATACTTTTCTTTCACTCGGGAACCCTGAAATTGTTTCTTTTTCTTCTTCTTTTTTTAAGGCTAGCGAACCATCATTGATCAGATAAGGCCAGTCAAGAATGAAAAAGTGCACAAATTGAATCTGAGGGCAGCATAACAAACAGTCCGGGAGCAAGATAAGTGCTTAATGTACATTCCACATTTGGAAACAGTGGAGGATTTTTGATGACGTGGTCTGGAAATTAGTGTCTGCAACAGCCGTCCATCAGACCCAATCCATTATCTGAAGCGATTTGGGCGATCAGCTCCTTAGAGAAGCATCTCATTTGTTGATGTTAAGAGATGTAGGTACTAAATACCTGTCTATCGGACTGAATAGGTACTCGCTCTGAGAGTTAGTTAAGCCATTTGGATAACATCTTCCTTGTTGCCCAGGCTTGACCTTCACACAGTGGGAACATTTCGGACAGACCACTCTCACCACTCCACAACCCAAGGTGAGGCAATTAGAACCGAGCTGCAGCTGGGGGAAGAGGTTGTACTCTCATCCATGCAATCATCATCATGTCTAATGATAACAGGGAGTTGGGGAAGTGGCTGGTAATGATAATGATGGAAATCATGGTGTGTGTGTGTGTGTGTGTGTGTGTGTGTGTGTGTGTGTGTGTGTGTGTGTGTGTGTGTGTGTGTGTGTGTGTGTGTGTGTGTGTGTGTGTGTGTGTGTGTGTGTGTGTGTGTGTGTGTGTGTGTGTGTGTGTGTGTGTGTGTGTGTGTGTTTACATGCCTGACTGTCCACATGAGTGTTCAATTCAACTGTCCCTCTCACACTCTCCGAAGGTCACCTGTCTTTCCCCTCAGCAGCTGGTTCTAGTCAGTCCAGGGCTAACTGAAGACTGAGATGAAGGAGGCATTGGGAGGAGAGATGAATCTCCCAGGGTGATATAATGACCCATGGCACATTAATGGCTTCAGTATGAAGGTAAGAGGAGAGGAGTGGAGAGGCCCAGCCTTGAGTCACACAGCTGGGCCTGGAGTCACACAGCTGGGCCTGGAGTCACACAGCTGGGCCTGGAGACACACAGCTGGGCCTGGAGACACACAGCTGGGCCTGGAGACACACAGCTGGGCCTGGAGACACACAGCTGGGCCTGGAGACACACAGCTGGGCCTGGAGACACACAGCTGGGCCTGGAGACACACGGCTGGGCCTGGAGACACACGGCTGGGCCTGGAGACACACGGCTGGGCCTGGAGACACACGGCTGGGCCTGGAGACACACGGCTGGGTCTGGAGACACACGGCTGGGTCTGGAGACACACAGCTGGGCCTGGAGACACACAGCTGGGCCTGGAGACACACGGCTGGGTCTGGAGACACACGGCTGGGCCTGGAGACACACGGCTGGGTCTGGAGACACACGGCTGGGCCTGGAGACACACGGCTGGGTCTGGAGACACACAGCTGGGCCTGGAGACACACGGCTGGGTCTGGAGACACACGGCTGGGCCTGGAGACACACGGCTGGGCCTGGAGACACACGGCTGGGTCTGGAGACACACGGCTGGGCCTGGAGACACACAGCTGGGTCTGGAGACACACATCTGGGCCTGGAGACACACAGCTGGGTCTGGACACACACAGCTGGGCCTAGGCCTTGAGTCACAAAGCTGGGAATGGAGATGCAGAGCTGGGCCTGGAGACACACAGCACAGTGGAATAACCACCACCTCTTCCTCCTCATGTGTGAGGGAGAGAAACTCATTCATACAGATCTCATTCATGTCCTCCATATTTAGTTCTGTTCTTACTCTGACCTGAGTGTTTGACCCGAGAAATGAGAAGGAAGAAGAGGGATGGCTAACCACTAACATAGAGGTAGACATTCTGCATTCATACTTTGCTTACCATCCATCAGAAATGCAGTGCTGTAACCTTCCGCGTTACAAATATTCTGAAAATGTGATGTGCATGTTGAGGAATCCAGGAAATCTTGGCAGGATTTAACCCTGCAATGACTCATCCATCTGTGATTGCTTTCATGGATCACACTCATCCAGCAGTTTCATATAGGAGTTGCCAGAGCATTACAAATGGCATATTCCACCTGGGGGATATCTGCTGACTCCTACTGCTAATAGCTTATCTCGTAGACTGGGGATTCTGATTAGTCTTCCATGAAGGAAAGGTGGAATATTGCATTACTAACAGTGTTGCTGCAGACAATTAAAATACATTATACAGAGAATAACGGGATGGCTTTTAACACAGAACATATCTTGGGAAAACTAAGTGAAATGACTGCATGACAAGTAGAAAAAAGGTCATTGACCTGAGCTTCAAGACAACCTCTAACATCTCTGCTGTTTCATTTAGGAGTGTTGAGACCTTGAGAACATTGTTGTTCTCATCCTTCTCTGTCTGGGAAAAGCAGAGAGTGTGGTAAGGCCTTGTTAGTTGACCGTGAAGAGAGCTCGAGGGCAGCCTGAGGACTGGGCCTGACAGGCAATGAGCTCCAGGAACCTGTTCTCCGGTTGTGCCGGGGCAGCCCGCCATGACCCAATGCGCTTGAGTGCCCAGAGAGGCAGTTGCTGATGCTACAAACGGCTGCCTCCAGCGACCATTAAGCGAAGGCCCTGCCTAGCTGGGTTTAAGCATTCAGCAGGAGAAACACTGAAGCCTAGGCTCATGTAACAGCTCCGGGATGAGAGGCTCATGTAACAGCTCCGGGATGAGAAGCAGAGATTTGAGGCTGGGCCTCTTCAGACAGCTGGCAGGAAAACGTATGTCCCAGTAGTCTCTATTACCTCTCGCAGCTCTACGGTACACAGGCCCAGACCCAGCCTGAGTGCTAAAGTACAGAGATCAGGGCTAGAGAAGAGATATCTACCAGCTAGCAGAAGCAGCACCATGCTCCCCTTAACTCCCCTCTCTGTTTCCCCAACTAAGCCTTCAGATGCAATGGTTACACACAAACACAAAGAAACATGCAGGGATGCATGCATACAGCTCTTATTGCTGTTCCATTGTCTCCAACTCGCATTCTTTCTTTCTTGCTCTAATAAAGACCATACGTTTGCTACTGCTAGATTGTAAGTATATAATAACTATTCAAAGAAGACTACAATGAACATGACTGATGCTCTGTCTGACACAGGATACTGTGATTAATGTTGGCAATGTACAAATATGTGAAGATAAATACACAAAGCAGAGGACTAAAGGTTAAGAGGGAATTAACGATCAATGGAAATAGTTGTTTTTCTATAATGGGGAAATAATGATTAATGGGTCAGAGACATGTGAGGAACTTCGGTCCGGGATTCATAGCTACAGTTGAAGTCAGAAGTTTACATACACTTAGGTTGGAGTCATTAAAACTCGTTTTTCAACCATGATGTCAAGCAAAGAGGCACTGAGTTTGAAGGTAGGCCTCGAAATACATCCACAGGTATACCTCCAATTGACTCAAATTATGTCAATTAGCCTATCAGAAACTTCTAAAGCCATGAAATCATTTTTTTAAATTGTCCAAGCTGTTTAAAGGCACAGTCAGCCTAGTGTGTAAACTTCTGACCCATTGGAATTGTGATACAGTGAATTATAAGTGAAATAATCTGTCTGTAAACAATTGTTGTAAAACTTACTTGTGTCATGCACAAAGTACATGTCCTAAACGACTTGGCAAAACTATAGTTTGTTAAAAATACATTTGTGGAGTGGTTGAAAAATGAGTTTTAATGACTCCAACCTAAGTGTATGTATGTAAACTTCCGACTTCAACTGTACTTCCCAGCATAACAACTATGATTTGTTTTCTTTGAATAAACCTATTTTTCTCCCCCTGATTTGCATTGGGGTCTGTGTTATTGAAGAATAACATCAACTGCTAACAGCAACTAGTGGGACTATTTCTACTGCACTCTCACCGTTTGATATGACAACAGAGTGTGGTCTCCTTTATCTCGTTGGCAAATGCCCTACTTTGGAGTCTACTCGACAGGTCTGCCTTCTGTACATTTGTCATCTGACAGAACCTAATCTGCCCTCTCTTTCTCTCCTGGCGCCTTTTTTCCTCTTTTGTCATCTCTTGCTCCAACATTTTGGGAGATGAAGACATGATGAAAAGCGGCGAGCGACTCAGGGAGAGTGGTCCATTTGTTGTCTGTGCAAGGGTAGTTTAGAGCTTCAATTTTAGTTTGTTTGCTTCTTCTCCCGCCACCTGTGTCTTTGCCCCCGTCACCTTCTGATCATGTCTTCTCTAGTGATCCCGAGGCCACACTCACATAACCCAGCCTAACTACTAAAGAAATAATGACTTCTGGGATACCGGCCTCTGCAACTGGTGTATTCTGGGCCCTAGCTGTACGGTGGCTCCTAATTGGCTCTGAAAGCATCACTTCCTTTGGCCGTGTGACTGCTTGTGTGACTACCTCCCCGCCCACCTGTTCTATCTCTCTGATAGTGAGCAGAGTAGACTTGAGTGTCTACCTGCTGGCATACCCTTTTAGTTCATATTGAGCCACTGGTGTTTTGGACTTAGGATACATATTCAGACTCTTTCTCTATTCAAAAGAACTGAGAAAAAGAGTCAAACATGAAGCATTGTCAAAGGAAGGGGAAACAAACAGTGGGGTGCAACTCGGCTTTACAAGGTTTATGTTTTAGAAATGTGGTTGAGTATTATCCCCTTCACTTGAAGGTTAACCGATAGGTTGATCCAATTTGTCTATGAAGGTGTGAAAGGACTTAAGAAATACTTCATATGTCTGCATTGGGAAATGTCAAGGTTTGCTGAAGGATAAGGAGGGGGAAAACTTTTCCATTCTGGCGAAGAGGCTCCACGCTTGTTAGCAGCAATGGGTTTATCCCGGGGAATCAACACCGTCAGGGGCAGATAGTACAGTATAATTGTAAGTCCCCAATCCTATAAAAGACAGCAGCTGCAGCTAAAATTCATGCCTTGCCACTTGGCACAAACCAATACAGATCTCCCTGGCTGACGATAAACAATTTTTGACAACCGTTGAGTGCCGAGTATATTGTGAAGCAACGCACCAGCTGGGCTGCAGTGCAAGATTGAGGCTTTAAAGGCTTTGTCTGTGTCACATCCTGATGACTATTCTTCAGACAGCCTCCCGTCTAACATGCTCCAGTGACATGTAGGTGTCAAAGCAGAAATGCCCTGATTAAATATGTACTATTCAGCATCTGGGAGGGAGAAGAGAGAGGTGTTCAGTCGTGAACTGCATTTGAATCTGATGTGTGTCTGGCGCCGTATACCTGCCTTGACTTTCTATAAGCGAACACAGTGTTATATCAGTCGTACCCAAACATACTAAATGGTTCAGTCTCTCGCGCTCTCTCTCTCTCATCAAAGAGGCAGTTATGTCCTCGGGGAGGAGAATGTAAGATGAGGACAAGGCGAAATCAGAGCGCGAATGAAAACATGTGGAGAGTGTGCTTGGGCCAGGAGTCGCAGTAGGAATGCGTGCTGCGGCGAGGCTTGTTGTTGTTTTAGAGGGGGCTTCATTGGCCCTGATGTGGTGCTGTAGGGTGTGTGCTCCCTGTGCTCTGAGCTAGATCCAACTGGTCAAGGAAAAGACATGGAAGTAGAGACAGAGAGAAAGCTCTCGGCGCTCATGGCTTATGTTACTCCGGCCATCCCTTCGAGGCCTCGCATCACAAACCCACACACTACCACAACTCCCCAGCCTTTCTCCTCTGCATTAACCACTTCCTGTGAGGCTCCCATCTCCAGGCCTGCTGACAGCCAGCCACAGCCAAAAGAACCCCTGAGAAAACAGAGACAGGTTTGTGTGGAAAAAAAGAAAGAGGAGAAAAGTCAGAGTCCCAGAGCTGAACGGAGGGAGAGGGGGTGGATGAGGCCCTGAGAGACAACCTAGAAGAGAAAATAATAAGGCAAAAGAAAGAGACCTCACGTGTCATTCAAAACATCATTACCGCTTTGTGACATGCTGGCAGCTAACCGCCAATTATTTCTGATTTGGCTTCCAACGACGTTGCAGCCCATCGTTACATCCTGTTAGAAGTGCAGCCTTGATTACAGTCTCCCTTGTTTGGTTTAATGACAAGAGTTATAACAGTTTTAGTCAAACTTAATGAGTTAAAATGCTAGACTTGCCCTAGCAGCCATTAGGGTGCAGCAACCACCGTTACTGTCGTGTTGGGTGGGTCTTTTGTTTCCTGCTCACGCTGAGGCCTTGATTAGTGTGCTGGTAGGATTGTAAATATGTGTCTGACCTCCTCTGCATTGGAATTCGGTGTATGGATGGTCCATGGTGGGGGTGCTGGATTGAGGTGTTTACGAGACCTGCTGCTAAAATCCCAGTCTGGGCTACTACTGAATTGGATTTTGTGTTAACCAGCGGCAGTAAAGAGGGCGATGAAGGTTCAGAGACTGTCACTTAGTGCTCTGTTTTAACTCGTAAAGTGCAGTCTCCGGGCCAATGGAGAACTCCAGTAAAAACCAAAGCCAAAGTAGGCCTTCACCTGCTACTACATTACTGTTCCATTCCCATCATCAGCAGAACGTATTGCATTACAGTCACCACTGGATAGTTCAATCACAATATTAAAGAACAACTTTATTTCCACTCCCAACACTATCGTTCTCCCTCTCTCTCCATTGTCTAAATGAAAGGGTTGACTGTTACTCCAGGTACAGAGAGTAGTGTTTTCAAGTTCATGCAGAGAGTGGCTTTCCAGAAGAACACAAATCCAAAATCAACATTGAGTTACAACTGGACCTTTAACTAAGCACATGCCTTGGAGGTCACTGCTGGACCAAAGGAAAAGCAACATAGTGACAAACTCCACTCAGGAAACGAACCAATCTAAACAGAGACATTGTTTTATCCTCCCGCTATTCAGCATTCCGGTTAGAGAGGAAAACAAAGACTTTGGGCGACTCGGGAATATGACGAGGAAAGACAGTGCCAAAGTGCTGGATCCTTTCGAGCCACGTGGGGGATCAATGGGTTAAATTAAAGGGGGTCTGAGTGGCAGTGTGAGTCATCTCTCTCTGTTCTCTGAACTACAGAGAGCCTGACGCTCAAAGCCCCACTAAATTACAGATAGATTTGTGAGAGGTGAAACACCTGCACAAAGGCAGCTGCGATTTCAAGTGACACAGATCCGTGGTTATCTCCTTTGAAGCACTTCAAATCAAATGTATTTATAAAGCCATTTTTTTACATCAGCAGATGTCACAAAGTGCTAATACATAAACCTAGCCTAAAACTCCAAACACCAAGCAATGTAGATGTACAGTCGTGGACAAAAGTTTTGAGAATTACTTTTTCACAAAGTTTGCTGACTCAGTGTCTTTAGATATTTTTGTCAGATGTTACTATGGAATACTGAAGTATACTGACAAGGATTTCATAAGTCTCAAAAGGCTTTTATAGACAATTATATCAAGTTGATGCAAAGAGTCAATATTTGTATTGTTGACCATTCTTTTTCAAGACCTCTGCAATCCGCCCTGGGATGCTGTCAATGAACTTCTGGGCCACATCCGGAATGATGGCAGCCCATTTTTGATTAATCAATGATTGGAGTTTGTCAGAATTTGTGGGGTTTTGTTTTTCCACCTGTCCCTTGAGGATTGACCACAAGTTCTCAATGGGATTAAGGTCTGGGGAGTTTCCTGGCCATGGACCCAAAATATCGATGTTTTGTTCCCTGAGCCACTTAGTTATCATTTTTGCCTTATGGGAAGGTGCTCCATCGCTGGAAAAGGCATTGTTTGTCACCAAGCTGTTCCTGGATGGTTGGGAGAAGTTGCTCTCTGAGGATGTGTTGGTACCATTCTTTACTCATGGCTGTGTTCTTAGGCAAAATTGTTTGTGAACCCGCTCCCTTGGCTGAGAAGCAACCCCACACATGAATGATCTCAGGATGCGTTACTGTTGGCATGACACAGGACTGAAGGTAGCGCTCATTTTGTCATCTCTGGACAATATTTTTTTACGGATGCCCCAAACAATCGGAAAGGGGATTCATCAGAGAAAATGACTTTACCCCAGTCCACAGCAGTCCAATCCCTGTACCTTTTGCAGAATATCAGTCTGCCGCTGATGTTTTTCCTGGAGAGAAGTGGCTTCTTTGCTGCCCTTCTTGACACCAGGCCATCCTGTAAAAGTCTTTGCCTCATTGTGCGTGCAGATGCACTCACACCTGCCTGCTGCCATTCCTGAGCAAGCTCTGTACTGGTGGTGCCCCGATCCCACAGCTGAATCAACTTTAGGAGACGGTCCTGGCGCTTGCTGGACTTTCTTGGGCGCCCTGTTGCCTTCTCCACAACAATTGAACCGCTCTCCTTGAAGTTCTTGATGATCCGATAAATGGTTGATTTAGGTGCAATCTTACTGGCAGCAATATCCTTGCCTGTGAAGCACTTTTTGTGCAAAACAATGATGATGGCATGTGTTTCCTTGCAGGTAACCATGGTTGACAGAGAAAGAACAATTATTCCAATCACCACCCTCCCTTTGAAGCTTCCAGTCTGTTATTCAAACTCAATCAGCATGACAGTGTGATCTCCAGCCTTTTCCTCGTCAACACTCACACCTGTGTTAACGAGAGAATCACTGACAATGTCAGCTGGTCCTTTTGTGGCAGGGCTGAAATGGCAAAGAGGGACTTTGCAATTAATTGCAAGTCACCTGATCACTCTTCATAACATTTTGGAGTATATGCAAATTGCCATCATACAAACCGAAGCAGCAGACTTTGTGAAAATGTATATTTGTGTCATTCTCAAAACTTTTGGCCACGACTGTAGAAGCACGGTGGCTAGGAAAACTCCCTAGCAGGAAACTAGGAAGAAACCAAAAGAGGAACCAGGGTCTGAGGGGTGGCCAGTCCTCATCTGGCTGTGGCTGGTGGAGATAAGATTATATGGCCTTTAAGGCCAGATAATTCTCCTAGATGTTCAAATGTTCATAAATGACCAGCAGCGTCAAATAATAATCACAGTGGTTGTAGCGGGTGCAACAGGTCAGCACCTCAGAAGTAAATGTATGTTTGACTTTTCATGGCTGCTCACACTTAACCTCCATGTGATGGCACTGGAATCATATGCACTTGCCCCCCTTCTTCCACCCAAAACGATACATGGGACACGTCTCATAAGCACTGTATTCCCTTTATAGTACCCTATGGGCCCTGTTTAAAAGTAGTGCACTATATAGGGAATATGTATTTAGGGCACAACCATGAACATGGGGGTGACCACGTCTTTGAAACTCCACTTGGTTCTTGTGATTGAAAGTCCTAATGAGGGCTAGTGATGGGTAGTGAAGCCCACCCTCTAAATAACTTGTTATAGGTGGCTGATCAAAACATGAGAACGTTGGCTGCTCCAGGCATTTTACAAGAAGCTGCTGGATGAAGGGAGCCTCTGAGGGTAATCTCATCCAAAGGCAGGCCATGATCACTGGAACGCGTGTTCTCTCTGGGTTATGTATGACAGCTTGGCAGCTCCATGCCAGAATCACCCTTAAACACTCACACATGAACACACCCTCACACACACAGGAACGCACCCTCACACATGCACAACCACCCACATACACACACCCCCACCCACACTCACCCCCCAACCCTTCTGACTGGCCTTGAACTCATCAGGAGTCTTTGGATTTTCTGACCCCCTGGTATGGGTCTCTCTGCTGTACTGAAGCAACCTCTACACACACAGGCCTCACACACACACACACACACACACACACACACACACACACACACACACACACACACACACACACACACACACACACACACACACACACACACACACACACACACACACAGAAATATGCCCTTTGCACCCATGTAATGATAAACAAGAGATTAATGTAGCACTATCCATGTCCATCGTTCTATTTTACATACCTCTGTTCATTTGATGGCCATACATTAGACATACAAATAGGTTTATCTGAAAACCATGTGCTTAGATGCTGCCAAGTGGCACTTGCCAGGTACATTTCATGGATGCTCTCATTGGATCATGATGCACAGTACAGGTGCATGTCTAAGATAAATAGGTGACGCCTGCCAAAATCTGACAAACAAGTGAGAAGGAATTCATCATGCATTCATACAGACCTATACATTGTATTCCACTCTATCAAACCATCTATCCATTAGTCATGTGACAGACAGACACACACAGTTGCATGTACCATATGAACACACAGCACTCAATATACTGAGCTCCTACACACACTGTCATGCCAATGCCAGTCTCTACAAGGCGTTCCGCTACACTCGCATTAACATCTGCTAACCATGTGTATGTGACAAATAAAATTCGATTTGATTTGATTTGATATGTCACAATAGGTCAAAATAACAGCTAAAACATCTCATACTGAAGAATAATCATACCACATTAAAGAAATGTGACGTATTTGATCTGCTTTGAACACTGTTATTGTGGAGACGCTGCAGCTAGAAAACCGCTGTTACAATCACAAAAAGCAGTGGCGTATGGAGCTTCAACATGTACGTATATCACTTAAGTCCTTCAATTGTTACAGCTACCATTCCTTTAAGTACCCCTCTCAGCACAGATCTTGCAGTGAAAGCAAGAGAGCTACAAAATATACAGTGGTTCCTCCTTTAAAAGTTGCGTCATACGGCGGCACACCTTGCGGGCTGCTGCAGCATTCTGTAGCACGTTATCTACTAGTCAGCCATTTTTTCTGTTCATGCTAGTTTGCTAGTTTGACCACCAGAGGGCATATTTAAGAAGCATTTGATAGTCTTCCATATTGGCATTACCGGAGAATTTATAACCTTTTTTGTAATAACATCGTATATGGGATTGATTTTAATACATTTGGTTTAATACATTTGATTAATATTATGGTGTTTCTATTCAGAGAAAAACTAAAACATCAGGGTTGCCATAAGAATGGGAATGGAAAAGTTGTACAACGGGAGGAAGGAACGGCTGTCCTTGTAATTAACTGACTTGCCTAGTTAAATAAAGTTACACTAAGAGTGTAACATTAATGCACCCTAATTTTCTAATTCTTGTCTAGCCAACACTCAAACGGAGATTAATTGGGGATAGGGCTGTCTACTGCCCCCGCTGGAGTAATTTCGTGCCCATAGTAAACATAATTTGTTTTTGTCAAAAGTTGCTAATATATGCAAATAAAACATATTATTGAATAGAAAACACTCTAAAGCTTCTAAAACCGTTTAAATTATGTCTGTATGTAAAGCAGAACTCTCAGGGCAGTCATTCTCCCAAACTCTCTCTTGTCATCAGAAAAGTTGGCCCATCTTTGACGTCATCGCCCCCACCCTTCCCAAGCACTTACAGGTCTGGGAACAGTCTCTCTGTCTTCAGCGCGATCTCAGCTTTCAATGGGGCTTCTCATTGTGAGAATCGCGCGCTCACGAGAGTTTTGGCGGGCCGAAATCTTTCGGTCACGCGAAAAAACAGGTCAATTTTATGCGCGCTCTGCTCAGGTCCTGTCTTTTTTCCAAGATCGATTATACAATGCATGCGTTTCTGTTCGTCCTCACGATTGCTGTACACCTTTATAACATGTTAAAGCTTGATTATGAAGTTAGTTTGACAAGTTTAATCGACATATAATATGTAAGTTCGACGTTTTGGTGCGCATCCACTTGACTTTTGGCTACATTTCAACCAAAATGTGTCGTGTTTGAGAACCGAAAGACACAGACTGCAAAACTAAACGCTGTTTTTGGTAAGTATAATTCCTTCCAGGTCTTCTGATGGAAGAACAGCAAAGGTAAGGGAATATTTATGTGGTACATTTGGGTTTATGTGGACTCCAAGATAGAGGAGCCATAATGCTACTTTTTGAGCGCCGACTCATAGTATAGACTAGTGAACGAAACCTGTAACGTTAAAAATAAATGTAACACAGCGATTGCATTCAGAAGAAGTGTATCTAACTATATATATGTAGAACATGAATATTTAGTCAAAGTTTATGATGTGTATTCCTTGTTAGCTGACGTTATCTGCCGGAGCTATCGTCAGGGGCGGCAGGGTAGCCTAGTGGTTAGAGCATTGGACTAGTAACCGAAAGGTTGCATGTTCAAATCCCAGAGCTGACAAGGTACAAATCTGTCGTTCTGCCCCTGAACAGGCAGTTAAACCCGCTGTTCTTAGGCTGTCATTGAAAATAAGAATTTGTTCTTAACTGACTTGCCTAGTAAAATAAAGGTAAAATTAAAATTTAATAAAATTTCTCAGGACATTTGAGTAGCATTTTTTGAACGATGCATCATTGTAAACAGAGATTTATGGATATATATAGCATATTATTGAAAAAAACATAATTACTGTCATCTGATGAAGATTTCAAAAGGTTAGTGCATTATTTTTCTTTTAATCCTGCGTTTGTTGATTGCATATTTTTTTCAACTTGGCTGTGCAAATTAGCTGTGTCTTCGGTGGTGGTTTGACATAAATATGTGCTATGTTTTCGCCGTAAAACATTTTAGAAATCTGACTTGCTGGGTAGATAAACAAGGTGTTTATCTTTCATTTGAGCCATTGGACTTGTTAATGTGTGGAGGTTAAATATTTTTAGGAATATTTTTGCGTTCCATGCGCCACCTTCCAGCTGAACGTGGGGGGGGGGGGGGGCGTGTTCCAAAATTGGAACCCTAGTCCCCTTCTGGTTAAGTGAAAATAAAAATCTCATTGATTTCTCAAGACCAGTCCCCATGCTTGTCTCAGAGCAGAACGAAGCGGTCCTAAAGTAGTTGTAGGCTTTTGCTTCAAACTTCAAAATGCTCTTTAAATAAATGAAGACCTACACTATTTTTATCAGTATATATCTAAAAAATAAAATAAAAATTAAATCAATGATGTGACTCCACCAATAATTACATTTAGAGGATTGGAGGAATCTACAGTGTCTTGCGAAAGTATTCGGCCCCCTTGAACTTTGCGACCTTCTGCCACATTTCAGGCTTCAAACATAAAGATATAAAACTGTATTTTTTTGTGAAGAATCAACAAGTGGGACACAATGATGAAGTGGAACGACATTTATTGGATATTTCAAACTTTTTTAACAAAGCAAAAACTGAAAAATTGGGCGTGCAAAATTATTCAGCCCCCTTAAGTTAATACTTTGTAGCGCCACCTTTTGCTGCGATTACAGCTGTAAGTCGCTTGGGGTATGTCTCTATCAGTTTTGCACATCGAGAGACTGAAATTATTTCCCATTCCTCCTTGCAAAACAGCTCGAGCTCAGTGAGGTTGGATGGAGAGCATTTGTGAACAGCAGTTTTCAGTTCTTTCCACAGATTCTCGATTGCATTCAGGTCTGGACTTTGACTTGGCCATTCTAACACCTGGATATGTTTATTTTTGAACCATTCCATTGTAGATTTTGCTTTATGTTTTGGATCATTGTCTTGTTGGAAGACAAATCTCCGTCCCAGTCTCAGGTCTTTTGCAGACTCCATCAGGTTTTCTTCCAGAATGGTTTTGTATTTGGCTCCATCCATCTTCCCATCAATTTTAACCATCTTCCCTGTCCCTGCTGAAGAAAAGCAGGCCCAAACCATTATGCAGCCACCACCATGTTTGACAGTGGGGATGGTGTGTTCAGGGTGATGAGCTGTGTTGCTTTTACGCCAAACATAACATTTTGCATTGTTGCCAAAAAGTTCCATTTTGGTTTCATCTGACCAGAGCACCTTCTTCCACATGTTTGGTGTGTCTCCCAGGTGGCTTGTGGCAAACTTTAAACGACACTTTTTATGGATATCTTTAAGAAATGGCTTTCTTCTTGCCGCTCTTCCATAAAGGCCAGATTTGTGCAATATACAACTGATTGTTGTCCTATGGACAGAGTCTCCCACCTCAGCTGTAGATCTCTGCAGTTCATCCAGAGTGATCATGGGCCCATGAGCTGAGACGGACGGCCAGGTCTTGGTAGATTTGCAGTGGTCTGATACTCCTTCCATTTCAATATTATCGCTTGCACAGTGCTTCTTGGGATGTTTAAAGCTTGGGAAATATTTTTGTATCCAAATCCGTCTTTAAACTTCTTCACAACAGTATCTCGGACCTGCCTGGTGTGTTCCTTGTTCTTCATGATGCTCTCTGCGCTTTTAACGGACCTCTGAGACTATCACAGTGCAGGTGCATTTATACGGAGACTTGATACACACAGGTGGATTGTATTTATCATCATTAGTCATTTAGGTCAACATTGGATCATTCAGAGATCCTCACTGAACCTATGGAGAGAGTTTTCTGCACTGAAAGTAAAGGGGTTGAATAATTTTGCACGCCCAATTTTTCAGTTTTTGCTTTGTTAAAAAAGTTTGAAATATCCAATAAATGTCATTCCACTTCATGGTTGTGTCCCACTTGTTGTTGATTCTTCACAAAAAAATACAGTTTTATATCTTTATGTTTTAAGCCTGAAATGTGGCAAAAGGTCGCAAAGTTCAAGGGGGCCGAATACTTTCGCAAGGCACTGTATATTAATATCTAAGGTGCATTTTCTGTTAGTTATTGTCCGATATTCTCACAGATCCTAAGGGGCTTTTATATCATTCTAAATTCATTCATAATAATCACTTTGTTTAAAAAGTAACAAATATTTTGGAGATTTAATTTTTATTTAACCTATCGTGAGCGAGAAAAAGGCAAATCTTGAACATGGGGTGAGACATTCTCACTCATTTGTAAATAAGGCCAGTTTGTTATTTAGAATTATTCATTTCTGGATAAAGCTAACTTGATTAATTAGCAGACATCACTTTCATATATTCAGTCAACACGTTTTTAGAATATCTTGGAATATTTGAACATTTTCGTTTCTCCATGCTCGTCTCAGAGCAGCGAGAAACGGTGCTGAAATAGATGTCCACAGCGGAAAGGTTATGATTTCTGTGCCCATTCGTGGTTTCTCTCTTCGGTTACACATCTGTGGAATAGCAGACCAGCATAACAGTCCGGGCAGCCCTTGCTGTGCCTGGTGAGCAGTTGGTCAAGTTCTGTTGTCAGAAGAGGAATCAAAATGTCAGGGTGAACCAATGACCTGTCGAACCCGCCGTATGTTGACTCTTCCTGTCGGAGTTGGAGTCCCAGAGCTCACAGGTGTGCCTGGCATGGATTGTGACTCCATCTCGTTCCGCGCCCTTTTCAACACGTGAGTGAGTCGATGACTATTCAAGCCATTGACTCACTGATGAATGAAGATGATAAGTATTCGGCAAAGGCAATCTGTAATCATCACAGCACAACATCAACATCACTCTAAACATAGTCAGAAGACAGTTGAAGAAACTTGCGCGGGACTTATGGAAAGGCTCGGTAAGAAATATACAGTTGAAGTCGAACGTGACATTTAATTCTAGTAACAATCCCCTGTTTCAGGTCAGTTAGGATCACCACTTTATTTTAATAATTTGAAATGTCAGAATAATAGTAGAGAGAATTATTTATTTCATTTTCTTTCTTTCATCACATTCCCAGTGGGTCAGAAGTTTACATACACTCAATTAGTATTTGGTAGCATTGCCTTTTAAATTGTTTAACTTGGGTCAAACGCTTCGGGTAGCCTTCCACAAGCTTCCCACAATAAGTTGGGTGAATTTTGTCCCATTCCTCCTGACAGAGCTGGTGTAACTGAGTCAGGTTTGTAGGCCTCCTTGCTCGCATACGGTTTTTCAGTTCTGCCCACACATTTCTATTGGATTGAGGTCAGGGCTTTGTGATGACCACTCCAATACCTTGATTTTGTTGTCCTTAAGCCATTTTGCCACAACTTAGGAAGTATGCTTGGGGTCATTGTCCATTTGGAAGACCCATTTGCGAACAAGCTTTAACTTTGTGCCTGATGTCTTGAGATGTTGCTTCAATATATCTACGTAATTTTCCTTTCATGATGCCATCTATTTTGTAAAGTGCACCAGTCCCTCCTACAGGAAAGCTCCTCCACAGCATGATGCTGTCACCCCCAAACTTCATGGTTGGGATGGTGTTCTTCCACTTGCAAGCATCCCCCTTTTTCCTCCAAACATAACAATGGTCATTTTGGCCAATCATTGAACGTGGTATCTTCAGAAATTTGGAAATTGCTCCCAAGGATGAACCAGACTTGTGGAGGTCTACAATTATTTTCTGAGGTCTTGGCTGATTTCCTTTGATTTTCCCATGTCGTCAAGCAAATTGGCACTGAGTTTGAAGGCAGGCCTTGAAATACATCCACAGGTACACCTCCAATTGACTCAAATGATGTCAATTAGCCTATCAGAAGCTTCTAAAGCAATGACATCACCCCCCCCCCCCCAAAGCTGTTTAAAGGCACAGTCAACTTAGCGTATGTAAACTTCGGACACTGGAATTGTGATACAGTGAATAATAATAATGTATTTGCAAATTAAGTTGGAAAATAAGTATTTGGTCAACAACAAGAGTTTATCTCAATACTTTGTTATATACCATTTGTTGGCAATGAGAGGTCAAACGTTTCCTGTAAGTCTTCACAAGGTTTTCAACTAATTTGACATACCTCTGTATTTAAAATTAAACAATTAATACATTTGGGCACAGTCGATAGCTTGCTGGACTTTGGGCTAGAATGTTAAGGGTTATAAACCTGCACCCTGCTTGTTTCATTACATTATTATGCCGGTCTCAGAGAAAATAGCCTGGATTGTTACTCCCATCTTGTTCCCCGCTCTCTTTCACGAGTCATTCTCTGCCTGAGTGGCTCGCTTGTAGGCGTGCTGACAGGTTGTAAAGTTTTTTATTCTGTATATATGAATTACAAATCAGCCTTTACTTAAATCATGTTTCTAGTCTATTGCATAGTTACAATGTGTAATCATTGATGACCCAGGAGCAGGAGTGGTAAACACTGTTGAAGTGTATAACTGTAATACCTACATGCAGACACAGCATCATTCAAAGAATGGAGTTTGATACACCTGGTATTGGATATGACTGTGAAAGAAAACTTGCTAAATAGTGATTTTCGTAAATGAACTTTATGACAAACAAATATGCACAATCGTTTGTCTCTACATTAACTAACATATTCCTCTCAATTGTACATTTTAACAATAAAAAAACAGAAGTACCATATTTGCATAACTATTCAGACCCTTTGCTATTGGACTCGAAATTGAGCTCAGGTGCATCCTGTTTTCATTGATCATCCTTGAGATGTTTCTACAACCTGGAGTCCATCTGTGGTAAATTCAATTGATTAGACATTGTTTGGAAAGGCACACACCTGTCTATATAAGGTCCTACAGTTGACAGTGCATGTCAGAGCAAAAACCAAGCCATGAAGTCGAAGGAATTGACGTAGAGCTCAGAGACAGGATTGGGTCGATGCACTGATCTGGGGAAGGGTACCAAAACATTTCTGAAGCATTGAAGGTACCCAAGAACACAGTGGCCCCCCATCATTTGGAAACGCAAAGACTCTACCCTAGAGCTGGCCTAGCCAAACTGGAGTTTGCCAAAAGGCACCTAGACTCTCAGACCATGAGAAATAAGATTTTCTTGTCTGATGAAAACGAAGATTGAACTCTTTGACCATTAAAGCTACAAATTAGTTTTTCTAACACTTATCAACTTGCTCATATATTTTTACAACTTGAGAAACAAAGATAACAAAAAGTTGAGAAAAAAGTGAACCAGTTTTAATTCAGACTTTGCACTCACGAACACAGCAGCCTTCTCTCAGTTTCATCATCATGTGAAGAAGACAGTGTTGTCACGTTCTGAACTTTGATTTGTCTTTGTTTTAGTATGGTCAGGGCTTGAGTTGGGTGGGTTGTCTATGTTCAGTTTTCTATGTTGTGTTTGCGCTTGGCCTGGTATGGTATGGTTCTCCATCAGAGGCAGGTGTCGTTAGTTGTCTCTGATTGAGAATCATACTTAGGTAGCCTTTTCCCACTTGTGGGTGTTTATTTTCTGTGTCTGTGTGTTCCACACGGAACTGTTTCGGTTAGTTATTTCACATGTCGTTTATTGTTTTGTTTCAGTGTTCGCTTGTTTAAATAAAGAGTATGAACACGTACCATGCTGCACATTGGTCCTCCGATCCTTACTACTCCTCCTCGCCGGAGGAAGACAGCAGTTACAAGTGTGCTGTGTAAAGCTGGGCAGTACATACAATTATTATGTTTTAGCGCGATGGTCTAAATTCCTGTGTCACAGTTTTTTTGTAGGAGTGTTCTGTCTATTTTGTATTCGCTCCTTCTGTGCTGTCTGCACTGTGCACCTTCCCACTCTGTAATTTAGCAGACGCTCTTATCCAAAGTGCATTCATCTTAAGATATTTAGGTGGGACAATCACATATCACAGGCATAGAAAGTGCATTTTTCCTCAGTAAAGTAGCTAAGCCCCTCTGTAATAGATGAGATGGTTAGAAAGGTTAAATTCTCAAGTCCCAAAATGTAGAACAGAGCCGACCCTACTAAAATGAAGTATTAACGAACATGTTGTGGGAAATGTATGCTCAGTTTGTCGCAAGTGGAATTGCTGTACCACATAACTCTAGCAGCATTTTAGCCACAGATTCTCATGTGCCAGTTGTCTAGTTTGTGTTTTATAAATGTGCAATGAGCATAAAAATACATTTCTATAAGGAATTAGCAATTGGTTTTCATTCTAAGAAATAAGCATATTCTTATCCAGGTAGGCCACCTGATTTCAGTATCTAAACAAAGTGAACATGCTATGTTGTTGAAACAGTTGGAGACGGGCAGGAGGGTGTATTCATTACAGCAACCTTGTTAGTAAGCAAATAACTCCAAGTTGGCTAAACTTGAAATATAAAGATTAGCTGGATACTCACTAGCGTGTGTGCTTGTGCTTGAGAGATTGTTTATGAAACCTTTGTTCATTTTGTATAATGCCTGCTACAAGAAGTTGGTCATAATTATTGGACGTGCATTGTGCTTGGTTCGGGTTAAAAATTTAACACAAATTGTGTTTTCATAGAGAGACTTGTTGCAAAAATTATTGCAAAAATGCAGGTTAAACCATTTGTAACTCACCACCTGGATTTGGTCTTATGTAGAAAAATGTGAAATGGTGTTTTTGACATTTGATAAAAGTAGAGACAGAGCTACAAACTGTATTTGAGGAACAATGGAAAAGTAATACTGCTTTGAAAGTTGATCCACTTGTAAACTCACTTCTGAGAAAATCACCTTTGAATGTTTTGGTATCTAGTGAATAGCTCTTCTTTGTCTACACCCATTCAACATTGTTCACACCAGCTTAAGCTTTAGCCCCACCCATCTCGTTCCTCTCTCGGAGCGCACACAACGCTCTAGCCGATGATTTGTTAGCCTCTTGATAACATGAAAATAGCCTAACCAGCTTTGCTGGCAACAATTTTATTACGCTTTTTTGCAGGCGTTTACTGGCCATATTTAACGGGTGTTGTACAAAAGTCACGTAACATTAGCTAACGAGCCAGCCAGCTAACGTTAGCTAGTCAAACAACAATGAAAGTGGAGAGCAACACTTATGCAGCTCCATTACACAATCCATGAAAACGCCACATTCAACAGGATTACCAACACAGACAACCTCAAATAGACAGAAGCATTCAATATGGCAGACCAATCGGAACTTCTCTCTCGGCGTGTCCAGCCCACTCATGTGTATGAACCAACAATGCCACACTGCTGGGAGCTAATCAATCAGGTTCAATGTTAGCTAGCTAACATTAGGCTCTAAATAGAAAAGCAAATGGCTCTTTGAAACACATAATAGTGTCCGCTAGGGAGCCAGCCATCTAACGTTAGCTAGCTAGCTAATAGTACACTTGAAATGAAACCACTTTCTGTCAAAATTAGAAACTTGTAGTCTAGCTTAAAGCTAGACTATCTTAACTGTATACATCATCATGCATGATGGAGGCGACTCCCTGTCAGGAATGCCATACCATGGTTGCCTTTAGTTTGAAGATGTAATCTGGAGACAGGTGTTTTCGCCATCTCTTTAGCTATCACTCTAATTCCACTGATTTCAAAACTTGATCCTCCAGAAAGTGGAGAGCAACACCTACACAATCCATAAAAAAGCCGCATTCAACAGGATTACCAACACAGATTGACAACCTCAAATAGACAGAAGCATTCAATATGGCAGAACAATCCGAACTCCTCTCTCGGCATGTCCAGCCCACTCATTATCTCAGCCAATTATGGCTTATAGTAAGGTTTGCTCCCTTTTTCTGTGGATTAACCAACAAGGCTCGTAATTTAACAATTTTATTCGTATGTACAGATTGCATACAAGTTTGTTATTAAGGCACATGTTCGAGAAGGCATTTCTGCCAAACAAACGCATTTT
The DNA here is from genome assembly GCF_021184085.1 of Oncorhynchus gorbuscha. NCBI lineage: Eukaryota > Metazoa > Chordata > Actinopteri > Salmoniformes > Salmonidae > Oncorhynchus > Oncorhynchus gorbuscha. The sequence goes on from NC_060185.1 coordinate 79,424,996, forward strand.
GATAAAAACATTTTTTTTTTTACATTCAAACGGCTCTCCTGTGAAATCGTGACTTGTGACATATGCCTAGTTTCCTGAATCGGGTCACATTTTGATAAAATAATACAATTACTAGTGGGTCTTTTGGTTGTGACAGGCTTACATTTAGTCTAGGAATAATAGTGATTATGATTATTTAATTGCTACCTCATCCCTCAGCTGAGCAGTGAATTTCAAACATAGATTCAACCACAAAGACTAGGGAAGGTTTACAATACCTCACAAAGAAGGGCACCTATTAGTAGATAGGTTTAAAAAAGCAGACGTTGAACATCCCTTTGAGCATGGATAAGTTATTAATTACACGTTGGATGGTGTATCAATACACCCAGTCACAGGCGTCCTTCCTAACTCAGTTGCCGGAGAGGAAGGAAACCGCTCTCAGTGATTTCCCCATTAATTTTTGTGTCCTGAGTACCATTCTTCATATTTTGAAGCATACAAATAAATAGACTAGAGCTAAGCACAAAAAAAAAACATTTTAAAGTCTGCTTTCCAACAGACACTGGTAGACAAATTCACCTTTTAGCAGGACAATAACCTAAACACAGGGTCAACTATACACTGGAGTTGCTTATCAAGGCGACATGGAATGTCATGAGTGGCCTAGTTACAGTTTGACAATTTGGACTAAAATTGGCTTGAAAATCTATGGCAAGACTTGAAAATGGCTGTCTAGCAATGATCAAAAACCAACCAGAATTTCCTAAAGAATAATATGCAAATAGTATACAATTCAAGTGTGGAAAGCTCTTGGAGACTAACCCAGAAAGACTCACCGCTGTAATCGCCACCAAAGGTGATTCTAACATGTACTGACTCATTTCATTTGAAGTAAATTAAGTAAAACATGTTTTCACTTTGTCATTATGGGGTATTGTGTGTATATGGGGGATACAAAATAAATATTTATTCAATTTTGAAGTCAGGCTGTAACAACAAAATGTGGAATAAGCCAAGGGGAATGAATACTTTCTGAAGGCACTGTATATATTGTGAATGGACCATATCGCCCAGCCCTAGTGCTGTTTCCTCAGACTAAGTCTTAACCTGATTCATATTGATCCGTTAGGAGTGACGGGACTGGTGCTCGGGAACATTCAAAGATCCTATGATGCATGCAGCAGACAGAGATTGAATCTAAGTATTCAAAGTGGCAGCCAGAGAAGAGGTCAGGGTTCATCTTGAAAGGGAGATGGATGCCCATAATTAATGAGGTTGGAGGAAAAGTTGGCTGCGAGTTGAGTAGGGGTAGTAGACAGTACCATCCATGCCTCACCCAGCCTATTAACTTCTATAGTATCTCAGGCTGTTCAGGCTGTTCCTCAGCTGCAGGTTGGCTTTTTGAGGCGAGGTCGCAAGCAAGACATGCGGGAAACAGCGGGAGCAAGCCTGTTGTGATGATTGTTGCTACAGAGAAATAGGGATAGTGATATAAAGAGAGAGAGACAGACAGTCGTCCAACATCAAACAACAGCCCCCTACCCCCCCCCCAAAAAAACCTGAGGAGGGAATCCCCCCCCCCCCCCGGCAAATTAATACACTGACTCGCACATCCCCTTCATTTGGGTTTGAAAGGGAATTTATTTTGAAACAGAATGGGGAATGGAATCCAGTTTAAATTAATATTTTTTTCCCCAGAAAACACTTGGCATCCTTTTGAGTGTTTTTGTGTTTTTTTGTGGGTGATATAATTTGCTTTCTTTCAGGGGAAAGTGAGATTGTATATTTAACTGTAGAAGACAAAAATATATTACACTGCTGAGAGTAAAAAGCAATGGTATGGTCCAAGTGTTTGAATATAGTGGAACTGTCTGTTGCATTGCTCAATCAACAGTTATGTAACAGGGGATGATTTTGGCAAGAACTCAGATAGCTACGCAGGATACAAAGGGTTTCCAAGCATAATCGACATGCAGACTGCTTGGCAATTTTTTCAAGGAATACGACTTCAACCAAACACATAAGAAGAACAGGGACGAACATGGATTTTTAAGATTGCAGATCAGCAAAAACATGTAAATTCCACTACACCAATTTTCCCACAATCTAAGAACTCCATATTCGTTTAGTGTTCTCCAACAGCCAAACACCATCAGTGGAAATCAAAACATCACAAAAAAAATAAGTCAGAAAAGTTCCAAGACAGACTTCTTTCTGTCCAGGATATTGGCAAGCTAATTTCACACAGGCTAAAACTCAGACGACATTCAGGCAACAATCATGTCTCTCTCCTGGTGACCCCCCCCCCTCAAGGCTCTCTGGGAATGGAGCACCTGGGCATCCAATTCACATTCCACTCATGTGTAGCCCCACCGCCTTGCGCTCACCAGATATGCACGCATATTAAGTACTGTATTGGCATTCTATTTTTCCAATAGTTGGTATTTCATTTTGAAAGTAGGCCATCACTGAAGGACAGAGCACTTTCCCTGACTACTAATTTCATCAAACCAAAGATGAGTGGTCTCCATTGCTTGCTTGTTCTCTCTAAACATCTCTCTCTCTCTTTCTCTCTTTCTGAGAGTGGTATTAAAAAGACATCACACTCTGGTTTGTGTGTGTTTATGGTATCATCAACATCTAAGTCTTGTCTCACTGTGGTCAGCCTACATCACAGTATTATCAGTCATAACCAAACACACAAATTATTTGTGGGTCTGTATAATCTGAAGGAAATGTGTCTCTAATATGATCATACATTTGGCAGGAGGTTAGGAAGCGCAGCGCAGTTTCCACCTCATTTTGTGGGCAGTGTGCACATAGCCTGTCTTCTCTGTCATCTGATGAAGATTTTCAAAAGGTTAGTGAATTATTTTTCTTTGAATCCTGCGTTTGTTGATTGCATATTTTGTTGAACTTGGCTATTCAAATTAGCTGTGTCTTTGGTGGTGGTTTGACATAAATATGTGCTATGTTTTCGCCGTAAAACATTTTAGAAATCTGACTTGCTGGCTGGATGAACAAGGTGTTTATCTTTCATTTGAGCTATTGGACTTGTTAATGTGTGGAGGTTAAATATTTATAAGAATATTTTTGCATTCCATGCGCCACGTTCCAGCTGAACGTGGGAGGGGTCGTTCCCAAAAGGGAACCCTACCCCGTCAACAGGTTAAGAGCCAAGTCTGCCTACGGCGGGCTTTCACAATAGCAAAGCTATGCTCACCGAGTCTGTATATCGTCAAAGCTTTCCTTAAGTTTGGGTCAGTCACGGTGGTCAGGTATTTATGTCACTGTGTACTCTCTGTTTAGGGGCAAATAGCATTCTAGTTTGCTCTGTTTGTTTTTTTTGTTAACTCTTTCCAATGTCTCAAGTAAATATATTTTTGTTTTCTCATGATTTGGTTGGGTCTAATTGTGTTGCTGTCATGGGCGCTGTGGGGTCTGTTGGTGAACAGATCCCCAGGACCAGCTTGCTTAGGGGACTCTTTTTCAGGATCATCTCTCTGTAGGTGACGGCTTTGTTATGGAAGGTTTGGGAATTGCTTCCTTTTAAGTGGTTGTAAAATGTAATGGCTCTTTTCTGGATTTTGATAATTAGCGGGTACTGGCCTAATTCTGCTCTGTATGCATTTTTTGTTTGTTTTACACTGTACATAGAGGATATGTTTTTCAGAATTCTGCATGAAGAGTCTCAATTTGATGTTTGTTACATTTTGTGAATTATTGGTTTGTGAGCGGACCCCAGACCTCACAACCATAAAGGGCAATGGGTTCTATAACTGATTCAAGTATTTTTAGCCAGATCCTAATTGGTATCTCAAATGTTATGTTCCTTTTGATGTCATAGAAGGCCCTTCTTGCCTTATCTCTCAGAACATTCACAGCTTTGTGCAAGTTACCTGTGGTGCTGATGTTTAGGCCAAGGTATGCATGTTTTGTGTGTGCTCTAGGGCAACGGTGTCTAGATTAAATTTATATTTGTGGTCCTGGCAACTGGACCTTTTTGGGAAAAACATTATTTTTGTCTTACTGAGATGTACTGTCAGGGCTTCAGGTCTGACAGAATCTGTGCAGAAGATCTAGGTGCTGCTGTAGGCCCTCCTTGGCACCAGATCATTAGCAAACAGTAGACATTTTGACTTCATTTTCTAGTAGGGTGAAGCCGGGTGCTGCAGACTGTTCTCGTGCCCTCCCCAAATCAATGATATATATGTTGAAGAGGCTGGGGCTTAAGCTGCATCCCTGTCTCACCCCACGGCCATGTGGAAAGAAATGTGTTTTTTGTCGATTTTAACCACACACTTGTTTTTTGAGTACATGGATTTGATAATGTTCTACGTTTTCCCCCCAATATCACTTTCCATAAATTTGTATAGCAGACCCTCATACCAAATTGAGTCAATAGTTGGTTGATGCAAAAAGTACCCCCACACCCTCACACCTCCTCCTCAATGCTTCACGGTGGGAACCACGCATACATAGATAATCCGTTTCCCTACTCTGCGTCTCACAAAGACAAGGCGGTTGGAACCAAAACTCTCAAATTTAGACTCATCAGACCAAAGGACATATTTCCACCAGTCTAATGTTCATCGTTCGTGTTTCTTGGCCCAAACAAGTATTTACTTCTTATTGACGTCCTTTAGTAGTGGTTTCGTTGCAACAATTCGACCATGAAGGGCTGATTCTGCTTTGAACAGTTGATGTTGAGATGTGTCTGTAACCTGAACTCTGTGAATCATTTATTTGGGCTGAAATTTCTGAGGCTGGTAAATCTAATGAACTTGTCCTCTGCAGGTAACTCTGGGTCTTCCTTTCCTGTGGTGGTCCTCATGAGAGCCAGTTTCATCATAGCACTTGATGGTTTATGCAGGTGCACTTGAAGAAACTTTCAAAGTTCTTGAATTTTTCCAGATTGACTGACCTTCATGTCTTAAGGTAATGATGGACTGTCGCTTCTCTTTGCCTATTTGAGCTGTTCTTGACATAATATGGACTTTTACAAAATGGGGCTATTTTCCGTATACCACTCCTACCTTGTCACAACACAGCAGATTGGCTCAAACGCATTAAGGAAAGAAATTCCACAAATTATATTTTAACAAGGCACACCTGTTAATTGAATTGCATTCCAGGTGATAACCTCATGAAGCTGGTTGATAGAATGCCAAGAGTGTGCAATGCTGTCATTAAGGCAAAGGGTGGCTACTTTGAAGAATCTCAAAAATAAAATGTATTTTGATTTATTTAACACTTTTTTGGTAACTACATGATTTCATCTGTTTTATTATTCCAAAATGTAAAAATAAAAACTCTGGAATGAGTAGGTGTGTCCAAACTTGACTGGTACTGTATATATGTATTTGCTGGTTGTCCTCTGTTATAGGGCCAAAAAAATGGATTAGTGGTTTACCCATACCTCTCCATTTTGGATAGATAACTCTTCTGTTTTGTTTTATTAGTGATTCACCATAGTGAAGACGTGGGCTTGGGTTTTCTGGGTATCTATGTTTTTGTTTGGATAGGTTTCTCATTTTCTTTCTTAGGCTTCTGCATTCTTCGTCAAACCATTTGTCATTGTTGTTAATAGTCTTCGGTGTTCTGTTTGCCATTTTTATATTTGATAGAGGTCAAATATATACTGTTTAGGTTTTCTACTAACAAATTTACACCATCACTATTACAGTGAAACATTTTGTCCAGAAAGTTGTCTAAAAGGGATTGATTTTGTTGTTGCCTAATTGTTTTCTGGTAGGTTTCCACACTACTTTCCTTCCATCTATGGCACTTCTTAATATAATTCAGTTATTTTCGCGTTGATGCCTCATGATTGAGTATTGCTCTGTTCAAATAAACTGTGATTTTCTCTTATCTGATAAGGATGTCAGTGGGCTGACTGTGAACGCTCTGAGAGACTCTAGGTTGAGGTCAGTGATAAAGTAGTCTACAGTACTATTGCCAAGAGTTGAGCTATAGGTGTACCTACCGTAAAAGTCCCCTTGAAGTCTACCATTGACTATGTACAAACCCAGCGTGCGACAGAGCTGAAGGAGTTGTGACCTGTTTTTGTTGGTTATGTTGTCGTAATTGTGCCTCGTGGGGCATATGGGGGAGGGAATGTTACCTCCAGGTATGTGTTTGTCCCCCTGTGTGCTGAGGGTGTCCGGTTCTTGTCCACATCTTGCATTTAGGTTGCCACAGACCAGTACATTTCCCTCCAGGATGGGGAAGTTGTCTTCATTAAAGTATGGGGATTCTGGTGGGGGGATATAGATAGCACCCAGGAGGACATTTTTCTCTGTTGAGATAATTTCCTTTAGAATTTCTAGCCAAATGTAAAATGTTCCTGTTTTGATTAATTTAACAAAGTGAGTTAGGTCTACTCTATACCGAATTAGCATACCCCCTGAGTCCATTCCCTGTTTCACACCTGGTAGTTTGGTGGATGGGACTACCAGATCTCTGTAACCTAGAGGGCAACCAGTGGGTCCATCTCCTCTATACCATGTTTCTTATAGGATGACAATGTCTGTATTTCTGATTTCTTTGGAGAAGTCTCTCTCTCTCCTCCACACACCCTTCCCTCCCACGCTTAGTGCCTATGCCTCCCATGTAGTTTCTCTTATCTGAGATGTAGCTCACGAAAAATATTCCCCAAGGCTCTGGCCTTATGTGACTCCAGAGATATGGGAGCAGCAAAGAAGCCCACAATCACGCCCCACCAAAGCACATGGTATAAGGCTGTAGAATACAATTTGTGGAGCTCCCAGTCATTACGGTGAGAAACATTACACTGGGTTACATGGCACATCAGCTATTGCCAGCTGCATTGCTTCTATTGCAGTTCTATTGGGTTCTATTACTTTACATGAAATGCATCAAATAAGTACACATCAATATACATTTTGAATTAATTCTAATGATCTGAACTCCATTTCGTTACAGGTGTTATAATACCAAAAAGAGTAGATTGACACTAATTTATAAACCTGTGGTGCTATATGATCACATACAGTCTGATGTTACTGTATGTATAACAGATGGTTTGGGCGTAACTGATTATTTTCATAGAATCCAATTCCGCAGTACAAACATACAACTATGGGGCTCACCATAACTCACTTTAGATAAAAACAGCTTGACAACAATAAAAAACAGCTACAACAATGACAAATTCTACCCGAAGGTTATTATATTGGCCAAATGTTAACTGTAAAAAATAACACTGGACAAAGGGCTGTATGTCTTTCAGTTATTGCTGATGTTTTGATCGGTTTAGCCTGCCTATCCATTTTTCATCAAGATCAGACACAGACCTTACTTCGTGTTGAAAGAATTTCAAAGCATTGTGCAGAACATGCAATGCATACAGTTTCAAATGAGCTGTTGATCAATATGTTGTTTATCGCAATATGACAGAATTATCAAAAAAACTACGAGACGTGTCTACCTAAACTGAGTATACAAAACATGCCATGACACAAACTGACCAGGTAATTACAGGTGAAAGATATGATCAGTGTAGGTTAAGGGGGATTTTTGAGCCTGGAGACAATTGAGAATAGGATTGTGTATGTGTGCCATTGAGAGGGTGAATGGGCAAGACAAAATATTGAAGTGCCTTTGATCAGGGTACAGTAGTAGGTGCAAGGTACAGGGCTGTGGTGGTCATGATATTTTGTCAGCTGGTTATAGTCATGCCAAACACTGCCAGTCTCACGGTAATTGACTGTTAATTAACATTGTTTAGCATCTTCAGGACACGCACACAAGCTGCATACAACCCGCTGATGAGAGCCTTTGGAACACCTACATTTAAGAAAGTATAATAAATCAATCTAATAAACCCATTGTTTATTTTAGGCAGGTCTAGAGTAACATATATGAAGAAAATGTATTTCCGAAAAACAGAATATGAGTTGGCCTACTATTTGATATCTAGTTATGTGCCATGCCATAGGCTGTAGGCTTGTTCATTTACAAGTCCCATGCCATTATTTTATATTATATGATTTTATAGTAAGACGAATATAATTGAAATAGATTTAGAGTTATTTGGCAACTTTAGTTGTGAAGGATACAAACCTTAGAATGCCTTAGAAATATAAATATATATATGGGCTGCATGATGCGACTAGAGGCTATTTACGATTTGAGAAATTCGCAAAAAAAGCTTGTGTTCTGATCCTTGCCTCTGGCTGCACAGCTGTTCTCTCCTCAAGTGATCATACATTCACCCATCAGACTATTCTCCATTTAATCTCGTCTTTACTATTATGTTAAATTAGTTCAGGGGGGAAAAGACGTAATCTGTATGCACTCGAATAGTGAATGGAGGCCGTGAGCTCTCCCATGATCACGTTTTATCGGATACGTCGGTTTTACAGCAGAGCATGTGCTTTATATGAGCAGCTGAGAAATAAATATAAGAACAATTATTTCACTCCAGGCATCAACCACTGTTTGAGGATAATGTTCTCGATGTATGCCATGGGCTCTCCAACCTTGTTCCTGCAGCTACCCAGTGCTTAATATGGTAAATCAACTGAAATATGTTCTGGAACATCGATAACATGTTTTCACAACCAAGCATATTTCACTAAACTGCTGGCAGCTCGACGGCGCGCACGAGAAAGGAATAAAGGAAAAAGAGGAGCTAGTAACTTACAGGGGTGAGATATTCTGGAGCTAAAGGTAATGTGTCAACCAAATAATTAGGAAAATCTAAAACATTCCCTATTACTAGGCTATTCAAAATCCAGTGCACTATAATTGTAAGCAGCCCTACACAATCAATGAACCAACACCATCGCCTAGGGTTATAGGTTCTCTCACAGACTCATGGACAGACATTTTGGAGAGTAGCATAAGGTTACCAGTCCATCCAGTATACATACTAATACAGTCCACACTCAATGGTGATTACTAGGATTTGTTACATTTTGCCATATTGTCTCTAGACCAATTATGTATCAAATACATTTTAAATCAGTTGTATTTATTATTTTTATGCCATGGGTAATATGCAGTAGATTATGTGTTGTATAATGGCACAATCATAACATTAATTCCATGTTTTATTTCAGGCTTGTGCTCATATACAGGCCTAAGTGTATGCATAAGCTGTAATATGTGTATAGGTGTTTTTAATGAATCATCACCTTAGAAAGTGCTGTCCAGTTCATTGTGTCAAGCTTTGTAAGAACATCCACAACTACCATGTTTTACACTCAGTTTCAACCTTTATTCAAATTGAAATCAAATTGATGTGAGTTTTTAAAGCAATATAATGTTTTGATGATAAGTGTTTGATGTGATTTTCCATTCCATTTGCCTTGATGGCAGTGGTTAGAGGGACAATAGAGCCCTGAGTACCAGGCCATTATCCACCTGATGATCATTAGCGAGTTGGGAACGACTAACACATGTCCAGAGTGCATAAGAGGAGATTACTGTGACTCAACTGTCACATGGAATTTTATAACTCATAACTGCTGATGTGGTGGTAATACAGTCACAGCAACAGCCCTAGACAGGCGCAACGGTTTGTGTCAAGAACTGCAACGCTGCTGGGTTTCACGCTCAACAGTTTCCCTTGTGTATCAAGAATGGTCCACCACCCAAAAGAAATCCAGCCAAATTGACACAACTGTGGGAAGCATTGGAGTCAATATGGCCCAGCATCCCTGTGCAACACTTTCAACACCTTGTAGAGTCCATGCCCCAATGAATTGAGGCTGATTTGAGAGCAAATGAGGGGTGTGCAACTGAATATTAGGAAGGTGTTCCTAATGTTTGATATACTCAGTGTATATCTGCCCCATAAGGTTAATGCACATCACCACCACCACAGACAGAGAGCACACGCAGCCACAGGGAGCTAGGTTAAGTAGGCCCTCTAGCAACAGCAATCATCCGCCACAATCATCCAATGAGACCACTTGCCTCCCCATGTTAGAGTAAACATACTAACACGGCTGATGTGTCTCCCCAGAACAACAGGGGGCATTACCTTAGACAATGTGTTCTAAAACAGCTGAGCGCCTCCTTCCAATAGCCAATAAAAAACATCTGTTCCATTTAAAGCTAGCTGAGCCTTACCCGGCAGACACCATATTGATTGCTGCAGCAATACACGTAAAGGATCGATTTAGGTGGGCCTCATACTATATGATGTCAATCCTGTTTAAGATGTTCTAGGGAGACTGCATTATCACTGCTTTCCAGCAGTGCCAATCCCCACTGTGAAGATGGTTGTACATGTATTTGTTCTCCTCTCGTCTCCTCGGCAGCTCTCCTCCTCTCCCCATCACTTAGAATGTCTGCTTTCCATTTAGGATGTCAGGCAGGGAGAATGGGGGTTGTGGTGGGGTTCAGCGGGCTAGTCGAGGCCCACTCAGGATATGGGGAGTAAAAAATATCACCTTCTGATGGGGAGGATAATGGTTATGGAGTGTCAGAAGCACTGTATACATATTTTAGTTTTTTTTATCACCCGGAGAGTTATGGATGTAAATCAGTTCTCCTAGACGATCCTATATGGCAGCATCACGTCACTGTCTCATGTTTTCAAAATAGGCTATACGATAGTCCATAAATTGTGAGAGGCATGAGTGCTATGGAGGCATGAAGGCTATTGGCTGGGGATGACATAGAGGTTGCAATACGCCATATGGTATTCACTCAAAGCGGAACACTCCCTCCAGCAATATATGTGTATAAGGGCTGTTCTACAGTGATAGAATCAAGCTTCATTGTCTGCATATCAGGGTTTAATCATCTTGAAATAATGGAGATACAGTTAGAATTAAGAATAATGGCCATTTACTTCTTAACTTTGAATTGAGTCGGTTTGATTGTTTTACTCTCTCTAGGTACTCCTTCATTGACCTGCTGCAAGGACACATATCTTCCTCACTGACAGATTCACTCAAGGGAGAGAAATACAAGAGAAAGAGAGAAGTCTTCTCTACCCGGAAAATACAGTACTCTCTTTCACAACAATTAAATATTGTCTCACACAGAAATAGTCTTCCTGGATTCCGTGGTATTGAAAAGCAACAGAACTTCCTGTACTACAACAACAACACAAAATGGCTTCTGGTGAAACCTGAACTCCAGCTACCCCGATGTACCCTTCCAAACCGGCCCCTTTCCTACAATTCTTATTTCTAATTATTCAGCTGATAAAGCTCTAAACGGCTACGGAACTATTTGTGAAAGCAAAATAAATCTCACTTGAAAGCTTAAATTATGGAAGGCATAAGATTTGGCAGGGGGAGAAAAAAGGGAAAAGTTGCCCGCCTGTGGAAGTCATGATGCAAGACTTGGCTATTAGACACCAAACTTAATCCACTCTCCATCACAGCAAGGCATCTGCCTGCAGCATCGAAATGCCCAGATTAGCAAAGCAAGATAATAAGCTGTTAGCAGTATGCATGAGCTCCATTATACATGTTCTCCTTGAAATCCAGTGTTGCGGGGGACTAACTAATGTGTGTCTCTCATTCTGTGTGGTGTGGAGAGACATAGCTATCTATCATCCCCTAAGGTTATTGAACCGTGAGAAGATCCTAGTGGAGTTGTACCCTTTCATTTCGATATGTAATCAGACAGACCATCGGCAGTGCTGGCAGTGGTGGCACACATTTACACCCTTACATACAGTGCCTTCGGAAAGTATTCAGACCCCTCGACTTTCTCCACACTTTGTTGCATTACAGCCTTATTCTAAATGTGATTCTAATTTTTTAAATCCTGATCAATCCACCCACAATACCCCATAATGACAAAGCGGAAACAGGTTATTATACATTTTTTTAAACTTACAGAAGAACCATATTTACATAACTATTCAGACCCTTTTCAAGGAGACTAAAAATTGAGCTCGGGTGCATCATGTTTCCATTGATCATCCTTGAGATGTTTCTACATCTTTATCGGAGTCCACCTGTGATAAATGCAATTGATTGTACATGATTTGGAAAGGCACACACCTGTCTATATAAGGTCCTACAGTTGACAGTGCATGTCAGAGCAAAAGCCAAGCCATGAAGTCGAAGGAATTGCCGTAGAGCTCAGAGTCAAGATTGTGTCAAGGCACAGACCTGGGGAACGATAGCAAAAAACTTCTGCAGCATTGAAGGTCCCCAAGAACACAGTGGCCTCCATCATTCAAATCATATCAAATGTTATTTGTCATATGCACAGAATACAACCGGTATAGATAGACCTTACAGTGAAATGCTTACTTACAAGCCCTTAATCAACAATGCAGTTTTGAGAAAAATGCAAATAAGAAAAATGTAAGAGCAGCAGTAAAATAACAGTATTGAGGCTATATACAGGGGGTCCCGGTACAGAGTCAAGAGAAGAGGGCACGACAAAACCTATTCCCCCTCAAGAAACTGAAAAGATTTGGCATGGGTCCTCAGATCCTCAAAATGTTCTACAGCTGCACCATTGAGAGCATCCTGACGGGTTTCCTAGTACGGCAACTGTCAAGAATCCGACCGCAAGGCACGACAGAGGGTAGTGCGAACAGCCCAGTACATCACTGGGGCCAAGCTTTCTGCCATCCAGGACCTCTATACCAGGTTGTGTCAGAGGAAGGCCCTAAAAATGGTCAAATACTCCAGCCACCCTAGTCATAGACTGTTCTCTCCGCTACCGTACTTTTAGCTCTTATTTTTATCCAGATTTTTTTAAAACTGCATTGTTGGTTAGGGGCTCGTAAGAAAGTATTTCACTGTGAGGCCTACTCCTGTTGTATTCGTAGCATGTGACAAATGCAATTTGGTTTGATTTAAGTTTGGAACCACCAAGACTCGTCCTAGAGCAAGCTGCCCGGCCAAACTGAGCAATGGTAGAAGTGACCAAGAACCCGATGGTCACTCTGACAGAGCTCCAGAGTTCCTCTGTGGAAATGGGAGAACCTTCCAGAAGCACTCCACCAATCAGGGCTTTATGGTAGAGTGGCCAGACAGAAGCTACTCTTCAGTAAAAGGCACATGACAGCCAGCTTGGAGTTTTCCAAAAGACACCTAGAGAACTCTCAGACCATGAAAAACAAGATGCTCTGGTCTGATGAAACAAAGAAGTATTTGGCCTGAATGCCAAGCATCACATCTGGAGGAAACCTGCCACCCTGCCAACAGTGAAGCATGATGATGCCAGCATCATACTGTCGGATGTTTTTCTGTGGCAGGGACTGGGAGACTAGTCAGGATTGAGGGAAATATGAATGAAGCAAAGTAGAGACAGATCCTTGATGAAAACCTGCTCCAGAGCACTCAGGACCTCAGACTGGGGTGAAGGTTCACCTTCCAACAAGACAACAACCCTAAGCACACAGCCAAGACAACACAGGAGTGGCTTTGGGACAAGTCTCTGAAAGTCATTGAGTGGCCCAGCCAAAGCCTGGACTTGAACCGATCGATCATCTATGGAGAGACCTGAAAATAGATGTGAAGCAATGCTCCCAATCAACTTGACAAGCTTGAGAGGATATGCAGAGAAGAATAGGTGACAATCTCCCCAAATGCAAGTTTGAAAAGCTTTTAGTGTCATACCCAAGAAGAGTTGAGGCTGTAATCGTTGCAAAAGGTGCTGAGTACTGAGTAAAGTGTCTGAATACCTATGTAAATGTTACATTTCCATTTAGTTTTTTAAAGAAATGTGCTTTGTCATTATGGGGTATTGGGCGTAGATTGATGAGGGAAAAAATGATTTAATCAATTTTAGATCAAGGCTGTAATGTAAAAATGTGGAAAAAGTCAAGGGGTCTGAAAACTTTCCGAATGCACAGTACATTTACACACGCACCGCACGCCCACACACACGTTTCAGTCATTGACACATTGATGTGGACAGTCGTAGCAGCTCTGAGTGTGATTTGTGCAGGTTCGCCGAGTGGTGTCTCATGTCTCTGACAGAGGTCAGCCCTGCCAGTAATAAGACCAGAGCAGATGCCAACTCTCAACCTTAAATGAAAAACAGTGAGAGGGCCATGAGGCTGCACCACGTGATTTGATGACTCAAACATCAGTTTCAGTGTTATTTTCAGGGTATTGCGTTGTTATGTTGTGAGAGATGATATGGCAACACCCATGAATGTGTTATGATGGCTTGATAAAGGTGTTATGATGGTTTCATAAAGGTGTTATGACGGGTTCATAAAGGTGTTATGACGGTTTCGTAAAGGTGTTATGGTTTCATAAAAGTGTTATGAATGCCTATGTAGCCTATGCCCCTTCACGTAAAGTCTTAGAGACAAAAGAAACACTCTTCAAAGACGAAACAACGAAAGGGTACCCACAACTCGCAACAGACCACAACACAGTCAACATACACGACTCCCATGTCCAACAAAAGCATTCTCAAGACACACAACGAAACATGGTCTTCGAGCCCACTACACAGACACTACTGTTGTTTTCTTTACGAGAGCATCTTTATTAGATGTGTGCTTTGGGGCCTTCCTCCCTCTCTCCTTCAGGAGCCAAATAAAACACGGAAAGTAGTTTGCTCCCACCAAACACTCTCTCTCCGCTGGATTAAAAGTTCTTAATTGTCCTTAATTATACAAACACATTGCTTTTTCTCGACGCCTCTGCATTTCTTAATGTTTTCTTTCCCTTTCTGCGGGGCCATAAACAGAGTTTCAGGACCATATTTAATAAGCGATGTTGCCTGGCTTAATGGGAGCAAGGGCTTGTTTGATACGTCTCCATTTCATCACACACACGTTATTAATTCATTATACACTTTTTTTTACAAAACATTAGGAATACATTCCTAATATTTAGTTGCACCCCCTGGACTCGACACCTGTTGAAAGCTTTCCACAGGGATGCTGGCCCATGTTGACTCCAATGCTTCCCAAAGTTGTCAAGTTGGCTGGATGTCCTTTAGGTGGTCTACCATTCTTTATGTACACAGGAAACTGATGAGTGTGAAAACCCCAGCAGTGTTGCAGTTCTCGACACATTCAAACCTACCCGTTCAAAAGGTAGTCGACCCTCTGAATGGCACACATACACAATTCATGTCTCAAATGTCTCAAGGCTTAAAAATCTATTTAACCTGTGTCCTCCCCTTCATCTACACTGATTGAAATGGATTAACAGGTGACATCAATAAGGGATCATTGCCTTCATGTGGATTAATTATATGTCATGAAAAGAGCAGGTGTCCCAAATGTTTGTACACTCAGTATATAATACAAACTTAAAGCAATGTGCCTGCCTTAATGGCTTCTTTTAGCAAGAGATTTGCGGCCAATTAATTGAAGTTGTCTTGGTACCAGCGCTCCTTTGATTAGCAGAGGGTGTCGAGAGTAAATTGTACCCGCAAAACACCAATCTCAACGTCAACAGTGAAGAGGCGATTCCGGGATGCTGGCCTTCTAGGCAGAGTTCCTGTCCAGTGTTTGTGTTCTTTATCTCATCTTAATATTTTATTTTTATTGGCCAGTCTGAGATATGGCTTTTTCTTTGCAACTCTGCCTAGAAGACCAGCATCCCGGAGTCGCCTCTTCACTGTTGACGTTGAGACTGGTGTTTTGCGGGTACTATTTAATGAAGCTGCCAGTTGAGGATTTGTGAGGTGTCTGTTTCTCAAACAATACACTCTAATGTACCTGTCCTCTTGCTCAGTTGAGCACCGGTGCCTCCCACTCCTCTTTCTATTCTGGTTAGAGCCAGTTTGCGCTGTTCTGTGAAGGGAGTAGTACACAGCGTTGTACAAAATCTTCAGTTTCTTGGCAATTAATTTCTCAGAACAAGAATAGATAGACGAGTTTCAGAAGGAAGGTCTTTGATTCTGGACAGCCTGTAACCGAACCCACAAATGATGATGCTCAAGATACTCAACTAGTCAAAAGGCAGCTAGTTTTATTGCTTATTTAATCAGAAAAACAGTGTTCAGCTGCACTAACATAATTACAAATGGGTTTTCGAATGATCAATTAGCCTTTAAAAATTATAAACTTGGATTAGCTAACACAACGTGCCATTGGAACACAGGAGTGATGGTTGCTGATAATGGGCCTCTGTACGTAGATATTGAATCAAGAATCATACGTTTCCAGCTACAATAGTAATTTACAACATTAACAATGTCTACACTGTATTTCTGATCAATTTGATGTTATTTTAAATGGACAAAAAATGTGGTTGTCCTTCAAAAACAATAACATTTCTAAGTAAGTCGCTCTGGATAAGAGCGTCTGCTAAATGACTTAAATGTAATGTAATGTAAGTGACCCCAAACTTTTGAATGGTAGTGTATGTGTGGAAGAACTGCAAACGCACGCACGCACACACTAACGTAACTAACACAAACCATATGACACAAAGAGTGCATGTCATGTCCCTCTGAAGCGGTCAGCCTATAACAAAGGGTACAGGTCCTGTCCCTCTGAAGCGGTCAGACTATAACAAAGGCTACAGGTCCTGTCCCTCTGAAGTGGTCAGACTATAACACAGGGTAAATGTCCTGCCCCTCTGAAGCGGTTAGACTATAACATAGGGAGGAAGTGAGTAGTCAGCTGACAGTGTGCCTCTGTTTTAGACTAAGAAATTCCCTGCACAAAAACAGGAGGGGATCCCCACCAGCTCTATGCACATGTCTCTGTGTTCATGATTACTCATTATAGCTGACGGGCAACTCACCTCGACCAACAGAGACAGAAGTGAACCAGACCTCCATTCCACTCTGCAAAAAACACATATGCACATACACACAACACAGAGAGAGAGAGAGAAAGAAAGCGAGAGCGAGACACGTGTCGTGACTTTTAACACTAATCTGAATACTTATTTATCTAATCAATCTAAATATGTTTAATTGTTCCCCGATTAAATGAATCATGTAACAATTAACTCATTAGGATCTGGGGCACCACGAGAGTGGTTCTTTAAAGAGTTACCATCTCCCAAATTAAACTCTAAAGGTCTTTACCTCTTACATACATAAACAGTCAACTTATTAATCATAACCTCGTCTCATCATTCTGAACAGTCGAAACCTCATTACATCTGCAAAAACCTCAGCCTTACTTATGATTCTGTACCACACAAATTGGTTTAATTATTCATTTACTAGCTAACTAAATGGAAACACAGGATAAACATACACACCTAATACAATAAAAATAGGTCCCTAGCAGACTGACAACAATATGGCTGTGTGTTACAAAAGACATGGAGAGAGAGAGCGGGAGGGATAGAGAAACTTAACATTGGTACATTTAGAAACTACTCTTACTTCGCACATGAATCGCCGCCCGCTTGGAGAAAGAAATCATTAATGTATTTACGTGAAATGCCTTGGTTCGCCGTGTATCTCTCTCTAAACTGGGCCGCCTTTCACGGCACGCTTGTAAGGCTCTGATGGTCCTAAAGTTTTTTTATGTTGTTCTCCTCCGCAGTCGTCCAGTATCCGATGACTTGTCGTGTAGTCCTGAACAGAACTACATGTTTATTCTCCTTCCATTCGCTCTGGAAGATGCTTCTTGAAGATGGGCTAGCCAGCCGTGTTGATGGTTCCCAGTGGAGTGATGGGAGTAGCGGAATACGATTGTTTGAACAGAGTTGTAGAATGGAGTCCCTTAAAATTAACTTTTCTAAATACTTTACTTAGGATAGCTAATCAACTGTACCAGTGATTGTCCGTGAGGTGACTTTATCCCCTCTACCTTGTGTTGAGATTCAGAGTTCAAACCACTTTAAAAGTGAGCTGCAGCTCTACGGCTCTCTGGTCTGATATGTTCATTCTTAACCCATCATTTGATGCAGGTTGGTCAAGATGGGCGGTTCCATCAGGCTGACACGCTCTCTGACACACTTTCTATTCTGATATGTTAATTCTTAACCCATCATTTGATGCAGGTTGGTCAAGATGGGCGGTTCCATCAGGCTGACACGCTCTCTGACACACTTTCTATTCTGATATGTTAATTCTTAACCCATCATTTGATGCAGGTTGGTCAAGATGGGCGATTCCATCAGGCTGACACGCTCTCTGACACACTTTCTATTCTCTCTTACGGCTCCTAAAATCACACATATAGTGAGTATACTTTCCACGTTACAGTATTCCTTTATAAAAATAAACATGACATCACAAATAAAAATCAAATATGACATTAGTGTACTTTAGATCGTCTTTGACCATTCCCCACGTTCTATGTTAGAAATATTTTTCCAGTATTCGCTTTAGAACGTGTTAAGAGTTTTGCCGGGAAATGTCTAAAACAAAGGCACATTCAACTGGTGAATTTGGAGAGGGAAACCTGAATCTTCTCTCCTTGATTTGGAAAAGGGTGTGAGGTGTTAACCCCCACTAGTTCCCTCCTCCTCCCTCTGCAGGTGAGACGGGTCTGGGTTTAAGTTATTTATTGCAAAGCTGATCTGACCTATTTGGATCCTCACAGGACAGTCATGACAAGCGAGAGAGAGCAAGAGATGAAGAACAAGACTGAGACACCAAGAATAGTAAAATGATGATGGGAGAATATCAATTCAACTAAAATCGCCAAAGCCTCAACTGGACCCCGGCCAAATATGATCTATTCACAAAATATTGTCATGACGTTGGCCTGGGGGTAGGTTTTTGACAGTCATAAATACCTCTTTCCTCTCTCTACCCTACTGATGTTACATTTGCAAAACCCTTGGTTAACATAGAGATTCTGGGAACATCAGAAGGTGGGGGGAATTTAACTATATTCTGGTAACCCGACCAATTGAACATATGCGGTGGTACTTAATGAATATGATGTCAGTTCGGTTGTCATCTGAGACATTCTCATCAATAATAAGATGACAAACTCTACAGGGGAAAGTCTACACATCAGAGTTATCAGATTCACATGGAATTGTTGTTCAATTGAAATGTTTGAAAACTAAATTATTCGTGATGGGATGAAATGTGATTTTAGCTTCTAAAATGTGAGGTTTGGGTTTTCATAAGGTAGGGCTCTGCTCAATCAGTGGCCCACCCCTGTGAAGGGACATGGGCTGCAAAACATTTCAAACGCGCCCTCCTCTCCCTTCCTATATAAAGCCTTGACGACAATATAACCTCCTGTTCCGAGGATGTGAGGACGACGGTCCGATGTCAGAATGGTTCAGATAATAACTACAGCATGAAGCCAACATCAGTGTGAGCTTTGTTTGCGAATGGTATGAACTCTGAACTCTTCGTCTATCACACAACGATGTTACTACAACCTATCCAATTGACCACCAGAGACATTCTTCAAAGGACAAAGGACTCGGGTTGGCAACACGGCCTTCCATCTACCACTAACCTACTGAAGTGCAGCTCAGCGTAAATATTTATTGCATTTTCCTTTTCCAAATGGGCGGTAATTTAGAATGCATAAAATACTTTATTTAAGATAGTACAGCTTCTCCCTGTGTCCCTCAGTCTTCCCTCTCTTTCACTCAAACCCAGACCCTTTTCTTTTGTGTAACCAGCTGTCATATCTTTTCCGCCAGCAAGGGACGTTTTCCTTTATGACGTAAATTGTAATCAAGTTATGATTTAATAATGTGTATGTGTAATTCTGTGTGATTAGTTAGGTACTTAGCAAATAAATAATTAAACTCAATTTTGTATTGCTGATTCAACTTGTTAGCCAGGGTTTGTGCAGATAATCAAGAATTTACAACTTTGATGAGACTGAATTAAGATGACGATTAATATTGACTTTTGATTTTACATCAATAGCAGGAGTGGGAAGGTGAACGGAAAGGCTCTGGAGCAACGAACCGCCCTTGCTGTCTCTGCCTGGCCGGTTCCCCTCTTTCCACTGGGATTCTCTGCCTCTAACCCTGTTACGGGGGGCTGAGTCACTGGCTTGCTGGGGCTCTCTCGTGCCGTCCCTGGGGGGGTGCGTCACCTGGGTGGGTTGATTCACTGTTGTGGTCGGCCTGTCTGGGTCCCCCCCCCCCCTTGGGTTGTACCGTGTCGGAGATCTTTGTGGGCTATACTCGGCCTTGTCTCAGGATGGTAAGTTGGTGGTTGAAGATTTCCCTCTAGTGGTGTGGGGGCTGTGCTTTGGCAAAGTGGGTGGGGTTATATCCTTCCTGTTTGGCCCTGTCCGGGGGGTGTCCTCGGATGGGGCCACAGTGTCTCCTGACCCCTCCTGTCTCAGCCTCCAGTATTTATGCTGCAGTAGTTTATGTGTCGGGGGGCTAGGGTCAGTTTGTTTATCTGGAGTACTTCTCCTGTCCTATTCAGGTGTCCTGTGTGAATCTAAGTGTGCGTTCTCTAATTCTCTCCTCTCTTTCTTTCTCTCTCTCGGAGGACCTGAGCCCTAGGACCATGCCCCAGGACTACCTGACATGATGACTCCTTGCTGTCCCCAGTCCACCTGGCCATGCTGCTGCTCCAGTTTCAACTGGCCTGGGCCCTAGGACCATGTCCCAGGACTACCTGACATGAGGACTCCTTGCTGTCCCCAGTCCACCTGGCCATGCTCCTGCTCCAGTTTCAACTGTTCTGCCTTACTATTATTCAACCATGCTGGTCATTTATGAACATTTGAACATCTTGGCCACGTTCTGTTATAATCTCCACCCGGCACAGCCAGAAGAGGACTGGCCACCCCACATATGCTCTTTCTAATTCTCTCTTTCTTTCTCTCTCTCGGAGGACCTGAGCCCTAGGACCGTGCCCCAGGACTACCTGACATGATGGCTCCTTGCTGTCCCCAGTCCACCTGACTGTGCTGCTGCTCCAGTTTCAACTGTTCTGCCTTATTATTATTTGACCATGCTGGTCATTTATGAACATTTGAACATCTTGGTCATGTTCTGTTATAATCTCTACCCGGCACAGCCAGAAGAGGACTGGCCACCCCACATAGCCCGGTTCCTCTCTAGGTTTCTTCCTAGGTTTTGGCCTTTCTAGGGAGTTTTTCCTAGCCACCGTGCTTTTACACCTGCATTGTTTGCTGTTTGGGGTTTTAGGCTGGGTTTCTGTACAGCACTTTGAGATATCAGCTGATGTACGAAGGGCTATATATAAATAAATACATTTGATTTGATTTGATTGATTTGAAAATATGACTAGCTCTTTAAGAGTTTATTCGGAAGATAACAGCTCTATAAATATTATTTTTGGTGCACCGACTCTCTAGTTAATTACATTTACATGATTAGCTCAATCAGGTAATATTAATTACGAATAAATTATTTTATAGAATAGCATGTCATGTCACTTAATCCGGCATAGCCAAAGACACGTCATAATGAATAGTAAATCATACCCTTACAATTCCATAAATTAACTGGTTAAAACATACATGAAAATATACTGTCCCTGTGGCTATCAAAAACATGGAGCACTGGTATACAGTGCCTTGCGAAAGTATTCGGCCCCCTTGAACTTTGCGACCTTTCGCCACATTTCAGGCTTCAAACATAAAGATATAAAACTGTATTTTTTTGTGAAGAATCAACAACAAGTGGGACACAATCATGAAGTGGAACGACATTTATTGGATATTTCAAACTTTTTTAACAAATCAAAAACTGAAAAATTGGGCGTGCAAAATTATTCAGCCCCCTTAAGTGAATACTTTGTAGTGCCACCTTTTGCTGCGATTACAGCTGTAAGTCGCTTGGGGTATGTCTCTATCAGTTTTGCACATCGAGAGACTGAATTTTTTTCCCATTCCTCCTTGCAAAACAGCTCGAGCTCAGTGAGGTTGGATGGAGAGCATTTGTGAACAGCAGTTTTCAGTTCTTTCCACAGATTCTCGATTGGATTCAGGTCTGGACTTTGACTTGGCCATTCTAACACCTGGATATGTTTATTTTTGAACCATTCCATTGTAGATTTTGCTTTATGTTTTGGATCATTGTCTTGTTGGAAGACAAATCTCCGTCCCAGTCTCAGGTCTTTTGCAGACTCCATCAGGTTTTCTTCCAGAATGGTCCTGTATTTGGCTCCATCCATCTTCCCATCAATTTTAACCATCTTCCCTGTCCCTGCTGAAGAAAAGCAGGCCCAAACCATGATGCTGCTACCACCATGTTTGACAGTGGGGATGATGTGTTCAGGGTGATGAGCTGTGTTGCTTTTACGCCAAACATAACGTTTTGCATTGTTGCCAAAAAGTTCAATTTTGGTTTCATCTGACCAGAGCACCTTCTTCCACATGTTTGGTGTGTCTCCCAGGTGGCTTGTGGCAAACTTTAAACGACACTTTTTATGGATATCTTTAAGAAATGGCTTTCTTCTTGCCACTCTTCCATAAAGGCCAGATTTGTGCAATATACGACTGATTGTTGTCCTATGGACAGAGTCTCCCACCTCAGCTGTAGATCTCTGCAGTTCATCCAGAGTGATCATGGGCCTCTTGGCTGCATCTCTGATCAGTCTTCTCCTTGTATGAGCTGAAAGTTTAGAGGGACGGCCAGGTCTCGGTAGATTTGCTGCAGTGGTCTGATACTCCTTCCATTTCAATATTATCGCTTGCACAGTGCTCCTTGGGATGTTTAAAGCTTGGGGAATCTTTTTGTATCCAAATCCGGCTTTAAACTTCTTCACAACAGTATCTCGGACCTGCCTGGTGTGTTCCTTGTTCTTCATGATGCTCTCTGCGCTTTTAACGGACCTCTGAGACTATCACAGTGCAGGTGCATTTATACGGAGACTTGATTACACACAGGTGGATTGTATTTATCATCATTAGTCATTTAGGTCAACATTGGATCATTCAGAGATCCTCACTGAACTTCTGGAGAGAGTTTGCTGCACTGAAATTAAAGGGGCTGAATAATTTTGCACGCCCAATTTTTCAGTTTTTGATTTGTTAAAAAAGTTTGAAATATCCAATAAATGTCGTTCCACTTCATGATTGTGTCCCACTTGTTGTTGATTCTTCACAAAAAAATACAGTTTTATATCTTTATGTTTGAAGCCTGAAATGTGGCAAATGGTCGCAAAGTTCAAGGGGGCCGAATACTTTCGCAAGGCACTGTATACAATGGAAATGATACTAAGCTACAGAAAAGGAACAAAAGTAAATACTAACATCAATGTTTTATTTGGGTTATTTCGTGGCATCCTGATGAGGGACATAGCTACAAGAGGAGTCAAGTGGCATCACGGTGAGGGACTTATAGCTACAGGAGGAGTCAAGTGGCATCACAGTGAGGGACCTACAGCTTCAGGAGGAGTCAAGTGGCATCACACTAAAACACTGGGTTGAATTAAATCAATGCCCTGCAACCCTGCTGCAGCAGGCTTATCCAGTGTGTGTGTGTGTGTGTGTGTGTGTGTGTGTGTGTGTGTGTGTGTGTGTGTGTGTGTGTGTGTGTGTGTGTGTGTGTGTGTGTGTGTGTGTGTGTGTGTGTGTGTGTGTGTGTGTGTGTGTGTGTGTGTGTGTGTGTGTGTGTGTGTGTGTGTGTGTGTGTAAACACATCCATGGAGGCATGTGGGAGGGCAAGGTGGTGGGATTGAAAGGGGGCCGTCTGATTTCCCCCCCATAGTATTGAATGCATCTAGCATCTGTCAAACAAGTGTCTCAATGAACAACGGTTAGCACGGTTTGACCCCGGTACAGTCGATTCTGTGCACCACCTTGGGGCCTAATCCTTTGTCACTTATCAATAATTTACACTGCTTTCAAGGGTAGCCCTCGAACCCCTCTCCGCTCCCAATCTTTCACAGTATGAGTGCTAACATTAACCTTCATGCTCAAACAAACCCATGGAGAACTGGGGTGGATGGTGTAGACGTGCCAAAAGCAGATTGACTAATCCTTAGAACATCTGAGTGAAAATAATTACTATGAGCGCTATAGGGCAGGCACAAAGGATTTTTGAGTTCAGTGATCAAACTCATTTCAGGAAACTTGCTGTATGTTGTACATCACAACTTCACAGGAGAGGCATTTGAACGTAACCATAATGTTTTTTATATCAAAATGCATTTTTGGTCAGAAATGCCACCTGGAACAAGTGAACTTTCATGTGCCTTAATAACAAACTTGCATGCCATCTGTAAATATGAATACATTTGTTAAATTAAGAGCCTAGTTTTTTTTAACCACGGAAAAAGACGGGAACCCTCCCGCTAGCCATGATTGGCTGAGATAATGGATGGGCTGGACATGCCGAGAGATGAGTTAGGATTGGTCTGCCATGTAGTTGCTCAGTGTGTAGGTAATCCTTTCTAATGCAGATTTTAAAAAAAGATATAACAAAGAACTGCAAAAGTGTTGGTAATGCCCTATACTTTCTGGAGGACCGAGATTTGAAATCAGTGGAATGCCCAGTGGAAGCAGAGTATGATCGCTAAGGAGATGGAGAAAATGATGGTGATTGATAGCAAATATCCGGAAGGAGTTGAAAAGAGAACACACAGCAGTCTGTTGTAAAAAGCATACATTTCTGGATTACATCTTCAAACTAAGAGCAACCATGGCATCCGTGACAGAGAGAGAGAAGCGGTTTTATTTTCAGATACTATACACTTCTAATTTTGTCAGAAAGTTGTTTTCAAGTTTAAGTGTACTGTTATCTAGCTAGCAAACATTAGCTGGCTGGCTCCACTAGCTAACTTTACTTGTATGATCTGTGTAGTAATATTATTTGCATCTCAGAAATCCATTTGCATTGCTAGTTTTAGCCTAATCAGAATAGTTGGTTCTTTAGCTACCTGCAGAAAAAAGCCTGATAGTAACGTTATGAGTTGGGATTATGGTTCATTGTTAAACTAGCTATATGTCTAAATGGAAGACTCCACTTTGCATGTAACCATGTCATTGTACCGTTTACAACTTCTGTATGCCGTGCCTGACAAACTTATATTTTAGTTGAAAGTGTGTGTTTACCAGAGACGGTAATGTGAATAACAACATCACCTGCACCAAATCAAGTTAAGATTAGTCCAAGTCGTTAGTCCAACGAGACAGTGTCCAAGTTCTAAAATTCCCTGCTTTTATTTAGTTACACTCACAACCGTAAGCCATTTTCTGTAATTAGCGTACCATTAACTTTTAAATAATGATTTTGCTGTGAATTAATTTTACTATAACAATGTACAGTTGAAGTCGGTGGTTTACATACACTTAGGATGGAGACATTAAAACCCGTTTTTCAACCACTCCACAAATGTCTTGTTAACAAACTATA
Organism: Oncorhynchus gorbuscha; assembly: GCF_021184085.1. Classification (NCBI taxonomy): domain Eukaryota; kingdom Metazoa; phylum Chordata; class Actinopteri; order Salmoniformes; family Salmonidae; genus Oncorhynchus; species Oncorhynchus gorbuscha. Next base: position 79,450,135 of record NC_060185.1, read on the forward strand.
GTTTTGGCAAGTCGGGAAGGACATCTACTTTGTGCATGACACAAGTCATTTTTCCAACAATTGTTAACAGACAGATTACTTCATTTATAATTTACTGTATCACAATTCCAGTTTACATACACTAGGCTGACTGTACCTTTAAACCGCTTGGAATTTTGACTCATTTGAGTCAATTGGAGGTGTTTTTGTTGATGTATTTCAAGGCCTACCTGCAAACTTAATGCATCTTTGCTTAACATAATTTGAAAATGAAAAGAAATCAGCCAAGACCTCAGAAAAACAATTGTAGACGTCCACAAGTATGGTTCAACCTTGGGAGCGATTTCTAAACGCCTGAAGGTACCACGTTCATCTGTTCAAACAATAGTACACAAGTATAAACACCATGGGACCATGCAGCCGTCATACGACTCAATCCCAGAACAACAGCAAAGGACCTTGTGAAGATGAAGGAGGAAACGGGTACAAAAGTATCTATATCCACAGTAAAACAAGTCCTATGTCGACATAACCTGAAAGGTCGCTCAGCAAGGAGGAAGCCACTGTTCCAAAACCGCCATTTAAAAGCCAGACTACGGTTTGCAACTGCACATGGGGACAAAGGTTGTACTTTTTCGAGAAATGCCCTCTACTCTGATGAAACGAAAATAGAACCGTTTGGCCATAATGACCATCGTTATGTTTGGAGGAAAAAGGGGGAGGCTTGCAAGCCGAAGAACACCATCCCAACCGTAAAGCACATGGGTGGCAGCATCATGTTGTGGGACTGCACTAGTCCCTCCTGCAGCAAAGCGGCATCATGAGGAGGACAATTATGTGGATATATTGAAGCAACATCTCAATACATCAATCAGGAAGTTCAAGCTTGGTCGCAAATGGGTCTTCCAAATGGACAATGACCCGAAGCATACTTCCAAAGTTGTGGCACAATGGTTTAAGTACAACAAAGTCAAGGTATTGGAGTGTCCATCACAAAGTCCTGACCTCAATCCCATAGAAAATGTGTGGGCAGAACTGAAAAATAGGGTGCGAGCAAGGAGGCCTACAAACCTGACTCAGTTACACCAGCTCTGTCAGGAGGAATGGGATAAAATTCACCCAACTTATTGTGGGAAGCTTGTGCAAGGCTACCCAAAACGTTTGACCCAAGTTAAACAATGTAAAGGCAATGCTACCAAATACTAACTGCGCGTATGTAAACTTCTGACCCACTGGGAATGTGATGAAAGAAATAAAAGCTGAAAAAAATAAATTGCTCTACTATTATTCTGACATTTCAAATTATTAAAATAAAGTGGTGATCCTAACTGACCTAAGACAGGGAATTGTTAAAACGATTAAACTTTAGGAATTGTGAAAAAGTTTTAATGTATTTGGCTAAGATGTATGTAAACTTCCGACTTCAACTGTAAACAAATTATCAATAATTAAGATGTTGTCAGCTCTGATAAGCAAGAAACAAGCTAGAAACTAACCAAAACATAGTTTAGAACATTTTTCTGGGGTGTGTTCTTAAATTCACTCTGGCTATCTACTCGGATTTTAGGAATAAGTGATGAATTTACGAATGAGCAACACCTGTTGAATATGACCAGTGTCATTAAATGTCGGCAAAAAAGGTAATTAAATTGTTGCCAGGAGCACAGTGACAGTCATCAACACTCTAGATTAGGGATGCACAACATATCGGAATCGGACGATATTAGCTATAAATTCCAACATCGGTATCGGCCTGATGTCTAGTTTAACGGCAATGTTAAAAACCGATGTCATGGCCTCCCGGGTGGTGCAGTGGTTGAGGGCGCTGTACTTCAGCGCCAGCTGTGCCACCAGAAACTCTGGGTTCGCGCACAGGCTCTGTCGTAACCGGGCCGCGACCGGTCCGTGGGGCGACGCACAATTGGCCAAGCGTCGTCCGGGTTAGGGAGGGTTTGGCCGGTAGGGATATCCTTGTCTCATCGCGCACCAGCGACTCCTGTGGCGGGCCGGGCGCAGTGCGAGCTAACCAAAATTGCCAGGTGCATGGTGTTTCCTCCGACACATTGGTGCGGCTGGCCTCCGGGTTGGATGTGCACTGAGTTAAGAAGCAGTGATGCTTGGTTGGGTTGTGTATCGGAGGACGCATGACCTTCAACCTTCATCTCTCCCGAGCCCGTACGGGAATTGCAGCGATGAGACAAGATAGTAGCTACTAAAACAATTGGATACCACGAAATTGGGGAGAAAAAGGGGTAAAATTAAACATTTAAAATTTTTAAACGATGTCAAATCTGTCGTGCATACTTACATGATGTAATGACGTCACGTAAATGTTTGCACTACACATGCAACATAGAATCCCAAACCTCACCCAAAATGTCTGCAGTGGCTCGAGCAGTCAAGAAGTCAAGCAGTCATTTGAAAGAGTAAGAAAATTTCAGCGAGACAACTCAAAGGCGAAATCCATTAAAGCCAAGAAAATGGAATTCATTACCCTTGACAATCAACAGTTTTCTGTTGTGGGTGATATTGGCTTTTGCCGACTGGTCTAGCACCGGTACACACTACCAGGTGCGCTATTTTTCAGATGTTGCCCTACCGGAGTTACACAGTAACAGTGTCACTGCTATTAGCTTCACGACATACATACTATGGAACGCCATTTGGGTCTTTGTGTGTCAAAAAAGATACAGTAGCACTGTCAAAGCTGTACCCAAAAAGTCTGCAAACAAACACCGGCCACGAACGATGTGTGAACAATACCGCGTTGGTAATAAAGCATAATTTGTTCAACCGCAACTTCTGGGGTAGCTAGCTTTAGCTTGTTACCTAGCTAGCACCAATACAACCAGCCTGAAAACAATAACCAGTAGAAACTGCCGTCATTTTAATTATTCTTAACAATGATTTAGGAATCCTTGTTAGTAAATATTAGCTACGTTGCCACTTGTTCACCAATTCAAATTGAACTTCAGTTCATTAAAATAAATAGCTATCCAGCTACTTAACCCTGTTGCCCAAAGCTAACGTTATAAGCAGCCAGCGAGCTTCATCTGACTAGTGCGGCACGACCGGGTTATGTGTTGTGAAGCTAGCCACAATAAGGATTAGGCACAATAGTGGAATTTGCAGTTTGCCTTCAAAATAAAAGTGTGTAATTGACAGTGATGCAAATGAATACTTAAAAGAGTTACACATGGAGTAAACAATTAACAAGTCAATAACACAGTATAAAAAAAGGGGAGTCTATATACATTGTGTGCAAAAGGCATGAGGAGGTAGGCGAATAATTACAATTTTGCAGATTAACACTGGAGTGATAAATGATCAGATGGTCAAGTACAGATAGAGATATTGGTGTGCAAAAGAGCAGAAAAGTAAATAAATAAAAACAGTATGGGGAGGAGGTAGGTGAAAATGGGTTGGCTATATACAAATAGTAGAATTATGCCATACTTTAATTTTGAAGGCTAACTGCCAAGTCCACTATTGTGGCTAATCCTTATTGTGGCTAGCTCCACATAGATGGGTCTGACAACCATTAATCAAATAAAAACTATCTTATAAATTAGGGTTATTTTAGATGATGACACCTAGCTATATTTTGGGGCGGCAGGGTAGCCTAGTGGTTAGAGTGTTGGACTAGTAACCGAACGGTTGCAAGTTCGAATCCCCGAGCTGACAAGGTCCAAATCTGTCGTTCTGCCCCTGAACAGGCAGTTAACCCACTGTTAACTTGTTCTTAACTGACTTGCCTAGTAAAATAAAGGTAAAAAAATAATACAGGTAGCTAGCTAACTATAGCTTCTGAAACAGATGTCGGATGTTTGCTATGCTTTTGGGAAAGAGCATTGTTTGCATCCATGAGCTAGCTAGCTTTTTTGTAGGACCAGAATTGTAGGTGAGCGAGACAACTTTACCAGCATTATAGCATACGTATTGATTAATCGTTGTGACATATGAGTGTAATAACTATGTACAAGATGTATAAACACGTTAAATTATTATGTGATGTGTAGGCATATTCAGATCCTGATTGGTCAAAAGTTATGTGACACGTCAAAAAGTGTTATTTGACACATCTTTTTGACACGCAAAGGCCCAAACGACGTTCCATAGAAATCCTGGATGAGAATGAAACTGAATAAATGAACAACGAAACAGCACAGCAAGTAAGTGAAAGAAATAGGTTTTGATTATGTTTTACTGGTAATGGGGAAATATGTAAATGCCAACAAAATATGTTTTTGGACAGTGTGGTGTGTGTGTAACCTTTATTGAACTTGGCAAGTCAGTTAAGAACAAATTCTTATTTACAATGACGGCCTACCCCGGCCAAACCCGGACGACACTGGGCCAATTGTGTGCTGCCCATTGGGACTCCCAATCATGACCGGATGTGATACCGCCTGGATTCGAACCAGGGACTGTTGTGATGCCTCTTGTACTGAGATGCAGTGCCTTAGACCGCTGTATCCATGTATGTGTGTTAAAACCTCTTGAAGCTAGGGGGCACTAGTTTGGAAAAATAAAGTTTCCAAAGTAAACAGCTTATTTTTCAGGACCATATGCTATAATATGCATATAATTGACCGATTGGGAAAGGAAACCCTCTAAAGTTTCCAAAACTGTCAAAATATTGTCTGTGAGTATAACAGAACTGATATTGCAGGCGAAACCCTGAGGAAAATCAAACCAGGAAGTGGCTTCTATTTTGAAAACTCCATGTTCCATAGCCTGCCTTTGCTCCATTCAAAGGCATATCAACCAGATTAATTTTCCTATCGCTTCCGCAAGGTGTCAACAGTCTTTAGATATAGTTTCAGGCTTTTATTTTGAAAAATGAGCGAGAAAGATAACATTGCGTCATTGTATGGCCGGGTGCCAGCAGCATTTTGCTTGGTGCAACAGAGTTTGGGAAGCCATGGCCTTTCCCTCTCCTTCTGCGAAAGACAGTTGCGGTTGATATATTATCGATTCTATATTTTAAAAACAACCTGAGGATCAATTATAAAAACGTTTGACATGTTTCTGTGGACATTACGGACACTATTTGGAATTTGTCTGCGTTGTCATGATCGCTATTTCCTGTGGATTTCTGAATATAACGCGCCAAACAAACTGAGATATTTTGGATATAATAATAATATTTATGGAATAAAAGGAACATTTGTTGTGTAACTGGGAGTGAAAACATCCGAAGATCAAAGGTAAACGATTAATTTGATTGCTTTTCTGATTTTCGTGACCAAGCTACTTGATGCTAGGTGTTCATGATGTTTTGTTGAGCGATCGATAAACTTACACTAACGCTTGGATTGCTTTCGCTGTAAAGCATATTTTCTAAATCTGACACGACATGTGGATTAACAAAATGCTAAGCTGTATTTTGCTATATTGCACTTGTGATTTCATGAATATAAATATTTGTAGTAATATTATTTGAATGTGGCGCTATGCAATTCAGCGGTTATTGATGATAATTATCCCGTTAAAGGGATGGGTACCATCAAGAAGTTAACTATTTAACTGTACTAGAATGCTCAAAAGGCTGCTAAAAATGTTATCGGTATCAGGGTTTTTTTTGGCTTTGAGAATATCGGATATCTACTCTAGATAACATGAAAACATTTGTGTCTGGAGGTAGCTAGCAAGCTAGCCAACTTTAGCCAATTAGCTTGATTGCTTGACTGCTGTTGTGAGGCCATAACGTTTGGTTCAACCCTACTCCTTGGCCAAAGCGTTCAGTGTGAACGTGCCGAGAGTGAAACGCTCAGAATTTAAGTACGGACAATCTAACAACGCTCTGAATTTACAGTGCACTCTGAGTGTCACTCTGGCACCCCAGAGTGAATTTACGAACAAACCCTTCGTCGCCTGGTTTCCTAGATTGACATATACTAAATACATTTTTAAACGCATAGGTTTATTGGTGTTAAAACACACAAATTATGCTATTTTCGACCACCAAGCTGCTGATGTCATGCAGCCTGTCGTTTTTTCTGTTCATACTTTTTCATGACGACAATGCGATTTTGATGTCAGATGACAATAGAATGCTCATGATTTCACTGCGACAACGGTCTCAAGACATGTTGATAGACATAGTATGAATCAGCCTTCTTGGGTGGGGCTAAGGCTTAAGAGAGTGAGAAATATGCTGAATGGGTTTACACAAAAAAGAGCACTCCAGTAGGTGTATCGAAACAATCAATGGCAACTACATTTTTTACAAGTTTATAAACTTTCAAAGCAGAATTTACTTCCCTATTGTTCCTCAACTGCAGTGTATGATATACCATGTTCTACCTCAGTATCTACTTTTTACAATGTAAAAAACACCATTTCAAATGTTGCTACATAAGACCGAATCGAGCCGGTTGGGCACAAATGTAAGTGGTGTGGATGTATTAGTATCAAAATAGTCAAGCAAGCTGATAGCTTTGCAAAATATGAAAATAACACCCAAAAGTGAAGGTAAGGTTGTTAAAAACCATTAGGCCCTAGCAAGTACACGTACAATGTCATTTTATTCTAATTTGAATAAAGAATACTACATCCTGACCTTCATTTGCAATTGGTGAAACAAAGCCATTATTTTTGCAAGTGTCTTCAGGTCTTGTCCTCGCTCTCCTCATGTCCTCCTCTAGCTTGTATCATATCCAGGAGCTATACAGCATTCACCAGGATTGAATAGCACATATCAATGTAACCTTGTCACCCTAATTCAGTGTTTCTCACTAACAACTCAATCGAAACAGTTTGTACGTCTTTCTAAAAATGTTCACACAAAGTGTAGGCTACATCTCATCTTTGATAATGGAAACACTATTCATTATGGGATGAACTCTCAATCAACGCATGTGAAGACTCACTGTGTTCTGCAAGGCAAGGTCAAAAACAAGTTGAAACAAAACTATGGTTACGGGCTATGCGATGCCGGAAGAGAAGTGATGTTTCTACAAGGTCTACAATCAACGCTTGATTGTGTCTGTCACTTTCTGTCTCTTTTCAGTGAACACATAAAACACTGAATTAAGGAAAGGAATAATTATTAAGCATAGAGACCAATTAGAGAATAGATTGGAATTGAACATGAGTTCCACTCATCTTCAGTCATAAGGAGAGTACAATTTACATAGAGTAACAATGAGCAGGAACTCTACATTAATAATATATTAAGAGCAGGCAATTAATATATACTGACCAAAAATATATACGCAACATGTAAAGTGTTGGTCCAATGTTTCATGAGCTGGAATAAAAGATCCCAGAAATGTTCCATACACACAAAAAGCCTTGTGCTGGGGACAATAAAAGGCCACTCTAAAATGTGCAGTTTTGTTACACAACACAATACCAGAGATGTATCAAGTTTTGAGGGAGCGTGCAATTGGCATGCTGACTGCAGGATTGTCTACCAGAGATGGTGCAAGAGAATTGAATGTTAATTTCTTTACTGTAAGTCACCCCCAACGTCGTTTTATAGAATTTGGCAGTATGTCAAACCGTCCTCAGAACCGTATATTACATTCCATGAGTACAAGACGTCTCCATGACATCTATGGAGATTTCCCTCTGTAGCCTGTTTGAGGTGTGTTACAGTAAACACCATTGAGGTAAAGTTACAGTATACACCATTTCAATATGATAATGTCATAGATAAACATTTAATTAGCCATTTAACTCAATAATTCTCTCTAGGACATATAGTGCCTTCGGAAAGTATTCAGACCTCTTGACTTTCTCCACATTTTGTTACATTACAGCCTTATTCTAAAATGGAGAAAAAAGGGTTTATCATTTTTTTACATAAGTAGTCAGACCCTTTGCTATGACACTCAAAATTCAGCTAAGGTGCATCCTGCTTCCATTGATCATCCTTGAGATATTTGATTGGAGTCCACCTGTGGTAAATTCAATTGATTGGACGTGATTTAGGAAGGCACACACAGTTGAACGTGCATGTCAGAGCAAAAACCAAGCCATGAGGTCAAAGGAATGATCCGTAGAGCTCCGAGAAAGGATTGTGTCGAGGCACAGATCTGGGGAAGGGTAACAAAACATATTTACAGCATTGAAGGTCCCCAAGAACACAGTGGCCTCCATCATTCTTAAATGGAAGAATATTTGGAAACACCAAGACTCTTCCTAGAGCTGGCAGCCCGGCAAAACTGAGAAATCGGGGGGGGGAGGGCCTTGGTCAGGGAGGTGACCAAGAAACCGATGGTCACTCTGTCAGAGCTCTGGGAGATGGAAAAACTTTCTAGAAGGAATACCATCTCTGCATAACTCCAACAACCCTGCCTTTATGGTAGGGTGACCAGATGGAAGCCGCTCCTCAGTAAAAGGCACCTGACAGCCCACTTGGAGTTTGCCAAAAGGCACCTAAAGACTCTCAGACCATGAAAAACAATATTATATGGTCTGATGAAATCAAGATGGAACACTTTGGCCTGAATGCCAAGCATCACATCTGGAGGAAACCTGAAAAGATAAAAGTACAGAGAGATAGATCCTTGATGAAAATCTGCTCCAGAGCGATCAAGACATCAGACCGGTGTGAAGGTTCACCTTCCAACAGGACAACGACCCCAAGTACACAGCCAAGCCAACGTATGAGTGGTTTCGGGACAAGTCTCTGAATGTCCTTGAGTGGTCCAACAAGAGCCCGGACTTGAAACCGATCGAACTTCTCTGGAGACACCTGTGCAGCAACACTTCCCATCCAACCTGACAGAGCTTGAGAGGATATGCAGAGAAGAATGTGAGAAACTCCCAAAATACAGGTGTGCCAAGTTTGTAGCGCCAAACACAAAGACTCAATGCTGTAATCACTGACAAAGGTGCTTCAACAAAGTACTGATTAAAGGGTCTGAATACTTACATAAATGTCATATTTCCGTATGATTTAAAAATATATATACATCCAAAATATTCTTTAAAAAATGTTGCTTTATCATTAAGGGATAATGTGTGTAGATTGATGACGGGGGGGAAATGATTGAATCAATTTTAGATTATTGCTGTAACATAACAAAATGTGGAAAAAGTCCAGGGATCTGAATACTTTCCGAAGGCACTGTATTTTAGGCTTTAGCTATGGACAATACATTTTCTGAACAAAGTTAAGACACCAGCCATCTGCATTAAGAATCAAACCCTAATTCATACATCATCTACTTTTCACAATTGGATTGGGAATGCATGACCTGTGTGTCTAGCTAGTGGACAAAAACATGCTTCTTCAAAACGCAACAAAAGCTGCAGTGAAAATGGATATTGATGGAAAATGGGAGCAATAATCTGATTTGAAGATGCGGAGAGTAAAGACGAAACTGTATACGGCTGAGGTGAAAAGGTCAAGACAAGGGGGAAGGGGGGACTGGGAGATGTAATCCTCCCATCACGCCGAAAACTTGGACATAGTCCTGTCTTTAACAAACTGTAAGTATGCAGATGAGAACAGAGGTCGTCCAAAAGCCGTACACTGGACGATGTCTGAATGAACCACAATCCTCTAGTGTGCTGCCCACCCCCAGCCGAGATGTAAGCATTGCTGGGACAAACCCTGGAAGATTAGGAGCTCCCTCTCTCCATGTTTGCCCGTGTCAGGACACCAATGGAGGGCCAAGCGGTGCTGGAATGCCCTTCCATTGTGAGTCTGTGCTCATTTGTATGGCTGGCAAATGGAGTGGCTACCGATACAATGTGGGGAAGGAGGAGGGAATGTGGGGCACCACAATGGTAGCAGGTGCTGGGGTAACACCGAATATTTGCACAGTGGCTTCCGTGACACATAAGCTAACGGCCATTGAAAGGGGGCGACTGACTTGCCATAAAGGCTCCAGTATACACACAAATAAATCCTGGACTGACTCATGTAGCCGCATCTTATCGCCCCCTTTCCCTCGCTCTCTCCCCTTCTCTTCTCTTTCTCACCAAATCCATTTAGGTGAAGACAATCGTCCCAATGTATCTTGGCAACACCTCATTATTGCGGCGGTCGAGCCCAGACAGACCTTCGCCACTGACGACAACTATCCTCTTTTCTTTCCCCACAGTTCAGTCTGTCAGGCACATGGCTGACCACGCTCCAGCTTTGGTCACACTTTTTTGCCATGACGGCAGCTGTACTAGAGTACCTTAATGTCCATTTGTTTTCCAGCAGAGCATTGACTGCCATTGCCTCAACTTAGTCAGTTCACTGTGCCATTCCTAGTTGGGTTTAAAACTATGCCTTTGCTACTCACTTGAAGACACATAAATAAATATAGACGGCTCTGCTCACTTATACAAAAATATGATATGGGGTTACACTACAGCAATGGAATCCGATTAGAATATGTATAGCTGCAGCACTCGCTGCCTTAATAATGCGGAACACACAATAACAGCACAGTCCCTACAATTCTCCTCACTGTCATGGCTGTCACTAACAATTTGGCAAATATTGCTCTTAAGTGGGAGGCCTACTGTTCCCAGCTATTTCCACCACTGAATAAAATCTGTTTGGAGCAATGTTTTCATCTCTTTATTTTTACCTCCTGAATAATGTGAAGAGTGACAAGGGGTTAAAATGTGGAACAAGTAAGAAAAGGGTTTAAGAATAAATTGGTATGGATTGTCGTGTCTTTGGCTATGCCGGATTAAGTGATATGACATGCTATTATATAAATTCATTTCTCCGTAATTAATATTACCTGATTGAGCTAATCATGTAAATGTAATTAACTAGAGAGTCGGGGCATCACGAAATAATATTTATAGAGCTGTTATCTTCCGAATAAACTCTTTAAGACCTAGTAATATTTTACATCAATAGCAGTCAATATTAATCGTCATCTTAATTCAGTCTCATCTGAAAGTTGTAAATTCTTGGTTATCTGCACGAACCCTGGCTAACAAGTTGAATCAGCAATGCAAAATTGGGTTTAATTATTTATTTACTAAATACCTAACTAATCACACAGAATTACACATACACATATTTAAATCATAACTTGATTACATATTACGTCAAAGGAAAATGTCCCTAGCGAGCGGAACAGATATGACAGCTGGTTACACAAAAGAAAAGGGGCTGGGTTTGAGTGAAAGAGAGGGAAGACTGAGGGACACAGGGAGAAGCTGTGCTATCGTAAATACAGTATCTTATGCATTCTAAATTACCGCTCATTTGGAAAAGGAACATGCAATAAATATTTACTCTGAGCTGCGCTTCAGTAGGTCGGTGGTAGATGGAAGGCCGTGTTGCCAAACCGAGTCCTTTGAAGAATGTCTCTGGTGGTCAATTGGATACGTTGTAGTAACGTTGTTGTGTGATAGACGGGATACTCTGTATGTTCCTTCCTAACCTGCGTTTGCAGCTGCTGTTGCTAACTCAACGGCTAGGAGGTATCACTTCTGTAGTGAGTAAGAGGTCAAAGTTCATACCATTCGCAACCAAAGCTCACGCTGATGTTGGCTTCGTTCTGTAGTTATTATCTGAACCATTCTGACATCGGACCGTCGTCCTCACATCCTCGGAACAGGAGGTTATATTGTCGTCAAGGCTTTATATAGGAAGGGAAAGGAGGGTGTGTTTGAAAAGTTTTACAGCCCATGTCCCTTCACAGGGGCGGGCCACTGATTGAGCAGAGCCCTACCTTATGAAAACCCAAATCTCACATTTTAGAAGCTAAAATCACATTTCATCCCATCACGAATAATTTCATTTTCAAACATTTCAATTGAACAACAATTCCATGTGAATCCGATAACTCTGATGTGTAGACTTTCCACTGTAGAGTTTGTCATCTTATCATTGATGAGAATGTCTCAGATGACAACTGAACGGACATCATATTCATTAAGTACCACCGCATATGTTCAATTGGTCGGGTTTCCAGAATATAGTTAAATTCCCCCCACCTTCTGATGTTCCCAGAATCTCTATGTTAACCAAGGGTTTTGCAAATGTAACATCAGTATGATAGAGAGAGGAAAATGGGGGAAGAGGTATTTAAGACTGTCATAAACCTACCCCAGGCCAACGTCATGACTGGGTGTGACTGGGAGTGGCGGAAGAGGGGGTATGTTTTCTGGGTGAAGTGTGGGGGGGGGGTCAAGTGGTGGGTAACTAATTGTGTTTATGCAAAAGAGTTTATATCTATTTTTCTTACTTTCCCGCCCTCTCTCTTGTCTGTGGCTGGACATAAGTGAAGTGCAATCCACTTAGAATGGAAATCTATGGCGGGGGCCTGGGCTGTGCAAATTAATATACTGACGATGCAGATTCATCAACGAGGGGGGTGGGTGGCAATCGGATCACGGGGGTTCAAATTTGGAACAACATTCCAGCCGGGACAACCGGGTGACGAGGGTTCAAATTTGGAACAACATTCCAGCCGGGACAACCGGGTGACGAGGGTTCAAATTTGGAACAACATTCCAGCCGGGCCACTAGGGTTCAGTACAATAAGCTGCAGCAGGTGGCGATGAAATGATACAGGAAGTAAGAAAATAGGCATGAGTGGACCAAAATAAATCACATATCTGCTACCTCATTATCTTTCCTGAGACTCAATCACGAACTATATATACATATATATACACATATACACACACACACACACACACAGTCACGCCCTGGCCTTTTTATTTCTCTATTTGGTTAGGTTGGGGTGTGATTTGGGTGGGCATTCTAGTTTTCTATTTCTTTGTTGGCCGGGTATGGTTCCCTATCGTTGTCTCTGATTGGGGATCATACTTAGGCAGCCTTTTTTCCACCTTTAGTTTGTGGGATCTTGTTTGTGTGTAGTTGCTTTCTGCACTGCTTGTAGCTTTACGTTCGTTTATGTATTTTGTTGTTTTTTCGGTGTCCTTTAAATAAAAGAAAAATGTACGTCTACCACATTGCCCCTTGGTCCAATCCATCTCTAAACGATCGTGACACACACACACATTCGTGATCTGCGGGTCAGCTGTTGGTTCACCCCCACCCACTCGCAATTACTAATAAACTATCCGCAACCGCCCGACTATATGTGATAAAGTGAAAATGTATAGCCTGTACCCGACTCAAACCCATAAATATAGAAAATGAGCTGCAGTCAGAGGTGGCGGAGCAATATTTCTTGACAGGCTTTTTAGATAGGTCTATGTTTCTGCTTATAATTTCTGACATTTTGGTAGGCTATTTGTTAGTCAACATATCTATACATACAAGAAACTCCTTTTCTGTCATTACTTGCTGCCCTAGAATACTAAAACCCTTGCTCATCAGAATTTCATGAATTGATAGAACTAATGATTCAACCTAGTTGACATCGGTACATTTTCATCTCTGCTTCTCTGGCGCAGCAAAGACATTTGGGGATCTAAAGATTTTCCGTGTAAAATTCCAATTTATGCTGGGTGAAAACTACCCAACATACTATCAGCTTTTATGATGCTGAAAAAGATAGCAGACATTTATAGACATCCCTAATCACTTATTCATTCTCTGAAGATGCTGATACACGTAAATCATATTTCCCAAATCCTGTTCCTGAGTCAAATTCACATTTTTGTGTATTACTTTACTGAAAGAAATGCTTAATATGACAGAAATATTACATAGACCTACAGTCAGTCTCCAGATTTCAGGCTACTATTCCATTTAATCCATCTGAACAGTAGCCAACAATTCCCTTGACGTGCCATTTTGAAGTCCCCATCCTGTGACTGAGGAATTTAAATAGCGCCTCACAATCATCACACATAACACTGCTATCATTCACTTTTACCACTTCACCAAATTTTTCCCAAACGACATTAGTCTACTGTTCTGGCCCTCCTTCGATTTATGTTCAATTCTCCATTTCACTTCTCTTATCGAATTAAACTCCGACATTGTCCTTTTCTGCCCAAGTTCCCAAAAGCATTTGGCGTGTTACAGTTAGGCCCTAATGCTGAGGCTTAGGCTACACACTAACACCAGATAAAAAATTATGAAAAAAAAACCTCAATGTAGCCTTTAGATATGAACTGCACCCAAATGATATATTCATGGCTTTTTTATGTACTGCTTTGTCTTTATTCAACCTTCCTATCCAGCGGATATAACCACAAATATTACAGTGGGTTAACTGCCTTGCTCAGGGGCAGAACAACATATTTTTGCCTTGTCAGCTCTGGGATTTCGTTTACTAGCCCAACGCTCTAACCACTAAGCTACCTGCCGGAAATAAAACAATTCAATATATTGAGAAAGTATGCACAATAGTTTTTTCCAATTTTCATTTACCCGTCTTGGTATAACGCTGGTCCTGGTATAACACTGGTAGAACTGGTCCTGGTATAACCCTGGTCCTGGTATAACGCTGGTAGAACTGGTCCTGGTATAGCCCTGGTCCTGGTATAACGCTGGTAGAACTGGTCCTGGTATAACCCTGGTCCTGGTATAACCCTGGTCTTGGTATAACGCTGGTAGAACTGGTCCTGGTATAACCCTGGTCCTGGTATAACGCTGGTAGAACTGGTCGTGGTATAACCCTGGTCCTGGTATAACGCTGGTATAACTGGTCCTGGTATAACCCTGGTCCTGGTATAACCCTGGTCTTGGTATAACGCTGGTAGAACTGGTCCTGGTATAACCCTGGTCCTGGTATAACCCTGGTCTTGGTATAACGCTGGTAGAACTGGTCCTGGTATAAGCCTGGTCCTGGTATAACCCTGGTCTTGGTATAACGCTGGTAGAACTGGTCCTGGTATAACCTTGGTCCTGGTATAACGCTGGTAGAACTGGTCGTGGTATAACACATGTATAATAACAGTCCTGGTATAACCCTGGTCCTGGTATAACCCTGGTCCTGGTATAACCCTGGTCCAGGGTATAACCCTGGTCCTGGTATAACACTGGTAGAACTGGTCGTGGTATAACACGTGTATAATAACAGTCCTGGTATAACACTGGTATAACCCTGGTCCTGGTATAACCCTGGTAGAAATGGTCCTGGTATAACCCTGGTCCTGGTATAACACTGGTCCTGGTATAACCCTGGTCCGGGTATAACCCTGGTAGAACTGGTCCTGGTATAACCCTGGTCCTGGTATAACCCTGGTCCTGGTATAACCCTGGTCCTGGTATAACCCTGGTCCTGGTATAACCCTGGTCCTGGTATAACACTGGTCCTGGTATAACCCTGGTCCGGGTATAACCCTGGTCCTGGTCCTGGTATAACCCTGGTCCTGGTATAACCCTGGTCATGGTATAACCCTGGTCATGGTATAACGCTGGTCATGGTATAACCCTGGTCATGGTATAACGCTGGTCATGGTATAACGCTGGTAGTACTGGTCGTAGTATAACACATGTATAATAACAGTCCTGGTATAACCCTGGTCCTGGTATAACCCTGGTCCTGGTACAACCCTAGTAGAACTGGTCCTGGTATAACCCTGGTCCTGGTACAACCCTAGTAGAACTGGTCCTGGTATAACCCTGGTCCTGGTATAACCCTGGTCCTGGTATAACACTGGTAGAACTGGTTGTGGTATAACACATGTATAATAACAGTCCTGGTATAACCCTGGTCCTGGTATAACCCTGGTATAACCCTGGTCCTGGTATAACCCTGGTCCTGGTATAGCGGTGGTCCTGGTATAACACTGGTAGAACTGGTCGTGGTATAACACATGTATAATAACAGTCCTGGTATAACCCTGGTCCTGGTATAACATTGGTCCTGGTATAACACTGGTCCTGGTATAACCCTGGTCCTGGTATAACCCTGGTCCTGGTATAACACTGGTCCTGGTATAACACTGGTAGAACTGGTCCTGGAATAACATGTGTATAACCCTGGTCCTGGTATAACACTGGTAGAACGGGTCCTGGTATAACACGTGTATAATAACAGTCCTGGTAGAACGCTGGTCCTGGTATAACGCTGGTCCTGGTATAACACTGGTCCTGGTATAACCCTGGTCCTGGTATAACACTGGTCCTGGTATAACACTGGTAGAACTGGTCGTGGTATAACACATGTATAATAACAGTCCTGGTATAACCCTGGTCCTGGTATAACCCTGGTCCTGGTATAACCCTGGTAGAACTGGTCCTGGTATAACCCTGGTCCTGGTATAACCCTGGTCCTGGTATAACACTGGTAGAACTGGTCGTGGTATAACACATGTATAATAACAGTCCTGGTATAACCCTGGTCCTGGTATAACCCTGGTCCTGGTATAACCCTGGTCCTGGTATAACCCTGGTAGAACTGGTCCTGGTATAACCCTGGTCCTGGTATAACCCTGGTCCTGGTATAACACTGGTAGAACTGGTCGTGGTATAACACATGTATAATAACAGTCCTGGTACAACCCTGGTCCTGGTATAACCCTGGTCCTGGTATAACCCTGGTCCTGGTATAACCCTGGTCCTGGTATAACACTGGTCCTGGTATAATCCTGGTCCTGGTATAACACTGGTAGAACTGGTCGTGGTATAACACATGTATAATAACAGTCCTGGTATAACCCTGGTCCTGGTATAACACTGGTCCTGGTATAACACTGGTAGAACTGGTCGTGGTATAACACATGTATAATAACAGTCCTGGTATAACCCTGGTCCTGGTATAACACTGGTCCTGGTATAACCCTGGTCCTGGTATAACACTGGTAGAACTGGTCGTGGTATAACACATGTATAATAACAGTCCTGGTATAACCCTGGTCCTGGTATAACACTGGTCCTGGTATAACCCTGGTCCTGTTATAACACTGGTAGAACTGGTCGTGGTATAACACATGTATAATAACAGTCCTGGTATAACACATGTATAATAACAGTCCTGGTATAACCCTGGTCCTGATATAACCCAGGTATAACCCTGGTCCTGGTATAACCCTGGTATAACCCTGGTCCTGGTATAACACTGGTAGAACTGGTCGTGGTATAACACATGTATAATAACAGTCCTGGTATAACCCTGGTCCTGGTATAACCCTGGTATAACCCTGGTATAACCCTGGTCCTGGTATAACCCTGGTCCTGGTATAACACTGGTCCTGGTATAACACTGGTCCTGGTATAACACTAGCATAACACTGATCATTGCATAACACTGATCATTGTATAACACTGGTCATTTTATAACACTGGTCATGGCATGACACTGGTATAGTCCTGGCATGACACTGGTATAACCCTGGTATGACACTGGTCCTGCTATGGAAAGCCCATGTAGCTCTTCTCTACTATGGGACCTGCTGAGAAACCATGTTGCCACAGGTACATAACCTGAGTAATAATACCATCGCTCATCACCATCAGTGTGGCGTCTCTTGTAGAATCAGCTCTCTGTCACCACACATCAGCTGACATATAAATCTCCCAGTCACAACTGGTCCTGCTAGCGATTTAGCATCATTACTGCTAAATGTAAACACATAGCTAGCACACCACAATATTTCAAAGGAAAGCCCACATTGTGAGTTTTATTGTGAGTAACCTCAACAACCCCCTCCCCCTCATTCCTATAGTCCTAAGAGTTAGATACAGTGCATTCGTTAAGTATTCAGACCACTTAACTTAATCCACATTTTGCCACGTTACAGCCTTGTTCAAAAAATTATTTCATTGTTTTTTCCCCTCATTAATCAGTTCAAGGATGATCAATAGAAACAGGATGCACCTGAACTCAATTTCACGTCTCATAGCAAAAGGTATGAATACTTATGTTTTATTTTATTTTAATACATTTGCAAAAATGTCTAAAAACCTGTTTTCGCTTTGTCATTATAGGGTATTGTGTTTAGATTTATGAGGGGAAACAAAACATGAATGCATTTTAGAATAAGGCTGTATTGTAACAAAATGTGAAAAAAAGTCAAGGGGTCTAAATACGTTCCCGAATGTAGGACTGGGCGATAAATCGATAATTATTGAGGTAATTACTTCCCTCAATAATGATATTAAATGTTTAGATTCATTTTCGATAATGTCGACATAGAATAATTAGGTACAGCAGTCCATTTCACCTCTGACGCAGCAGGAACGTGCAGAGAAGTGACAGTTTGCACGTGGAGAGGGATACACCCACTAAAAACCACTTAGCACTTAGTAAATACGACAAGTCTGAAGCAAAGTCACTCTTTGGGACATGCAGGAAGTTTGAGTTTGCAGCACGGTATTGATAAACGCCCCTCAAGCACCAGCCAATCTAGGGATGTTTGCCCGAAGCGGTCAACACTGACAGCATTTATGCCCTACAAGCAAACATCGAAAAGACAAAGAAATCACAAATTATATTATACATTGCATTGCTAAGGACTTGCTACCAATTAGCACAGTCGAAAAGTAAGGTTTCAAGAGGCTTATCAATTTAATTGACCCCAGGTACGTGCTCCATGGCCGCAAACATGGAACAATTTTCCTTAAAGTGTAATTTTATGTGTAGCGTACATAATAATAAAAAAAACTTAACCTTTATTGAACTAGGCAAGTCAGTTAAAACAACTTCTTATTTACAATGACAGCCTATCGGGGAACAGTGGGTTAACTGCCTTGTTCAGGGGCAGAATGACATATTTTTACCTTGTCAGCTCAGGGATTCGATCTATCAACCTATCGGTTACAAGCCAACGTTCTAACCACTAGGCTACCTGCCTAGTGGTTTGTTCAGGCATTAGGCATTCTTGAATCTGAAGCAGATATGCACCTTTTAGACATTATTTGATTAATAATCGGGAAAATCATCGTTATCGAATGAAAAATTATATAGATATGGTGATACTTTATTTGCCATATCGCCCAGCCCTACCCAAAAGCACTGTATATTGGTAAGTGGAGACCAGTGAGACACGTTGTGCACGTGCTCACACTGTTCTGGCTCAGGTCCCGCGGCTGGTTAATGAATCCTCGGTGGGTGACTGGGCTAAAGGCCAGCTGATATTTCAGCGCCTGCCATTAGCACAAGGGTACAGCCGTACACCGGTGATGGATGTGTCAGTAAAACTAAGGAAAATGATGATGTCACGGTGGGCGATGACATACAAGTGGCCGGTGTTGGTGTCTCCAGATGGGCTGTGAAAGCCCTGTGACATCGCCGCTGTCAGGAGCTCAATTGGGGATGACCTTTCCTCCTGGCTGGTTCAGGGATTGATGTTGCTCCTCGCAGGCCTAATGGCAGGCCAATGAAAGCCTGGTTGGTTGGAAGTTCCTAAGCGCTATATGGCTACTGAGAGAGTATGAAGCCTTCTGTTGTATTCACCATTGTAGAAAGAGAGTGAAAGAAGTTGAGTCACAGTAGTACACTGTGTTCTGGGAATAGAGGAGTCCAAAACACCTCGGCAGTAAACAAGGCAGAACACGGCTGCTCAATGACACGTGGAAGTGTTGCGTCTGAGTCCAGATTAGGCTGGGCCCAGGGAATGCCCATGTGGAGCAGGACGGTAGTGGGGAGCGGGTTGACCGTTGGCTTTGTTAAAGTGAGTACAGTACTGCTGTGGTCGATGAGCTGGGGCCCTCCTGCCCCGCGGCTACACTCTGCTCCTGCTGCTTAAACAGAACATTTGGCCTCCATTCCAACTTCCCCCTGTCAGTCAATCGTTGGCCCACCACTCCCTCAATGCTCTCTCGTTTCACCACCAAAGAGAGGGATCAGCGCTGCCTTCACCTAGGTCAGCCCCCCGTGGTGCTAAGCCAATCAATGAGCTGGATGGGTCTGTGCTGTAGCCTCAGGCTAGAGCGAACAGATGGCCTATCACTTTTGTAAAATGTGAAAGGACAGTCTGACGACCCCAGGTTGACTACGACTTGTGGTGACGCGTTGGGTTAACATTGAAGTTTACCTGGGTTATCTACAGGTGGTGTGATGGGAACTAAATATGACATGGTGCAGATAATACCCTATATATGCAAAAGTATGTGGACACCCATTCAAATGAGTATATTCTTCTATTTCAGCACACAACGATGCAATCTTATAGACAAACATTGGCAGTAGAATGGCCTTACTGAAGAGCTTAGTGACTTTCAACATGGCACTGTCATAGGATGCCACTTTTCCAACAAGTCAGTTTGTCAAATTTGTGCCCTGCTAGAGCTGCCCCGGTCAACTGCAAGTGCTGTTATTGTGAAGTGGTAACGTCTAGGAGCAATAACAGCTCAGCTGCGAAGTGGTAGGACACACAAGCTCACAGAACGGGACCGCCGACTTATTTGTCATTTGCAACACTCACTACAGAGTTCCAAACTGCCTCTTGAAGCAATGTCAGCACAATAACTGTTCATCGGGAGCTTCATGAAATGGGTTTCCAGGGCCTTGCAGCCACACACAAGCCTAAGATCACCATGTGCAATACCAAGCGTTGACTGCTGGAGTGGTGTAAAGCTCTGGAGGAGTGGAAATGCGTCCTCTGGAGGGATGGATCATGCTTCACCATCTGGCAGTCTAATGGACGAATCTGGCTTTGGCGGATGCCAGGAGAACGCTACCTTCCCCAATACATAGTGGCAACTGTAAAGTTTGGTGGAAAAGGAGTAATGGTCTGGGGCTGTTTTTCATGGTTCAGTCCCTTTAGTTTCAGTGATTGGAAATATTAACGCTACAGAATACAATGACATTCTAGACGATTATGTGCTTTCAACTTTGTGGCAACAGTTTGGGGAAGGCCCTTTCCAATTTCAGCCTGACAATGCCCCCGCGTACAGAAATGGTTTGTCGAGATCAGTGTGAAAGAACTTGACTGGCCTGTACAGAGCCCTGACCTCAACCCCATCAAACACCTTTGGGATGAATTGGAACACTGACTGCGAGCCAGGCCTAATCGCCCCTAATATCAGTGCCCAACCTCACTAATGCTCGTGTCTGAATGGAAGCAAGTCCCCACAGCTATGTTCTAACATCTAGTGAAAAGTCTTCCCAGAAGAGTGGAGGCTGTTATAGCAGCGAAGGGGGGACCAACTCCAAATTATCGCCCATGATTTTGGAATGAGATGTTTGTGTATGCACAACATAGATCTACAGAGTTTAGAATAATAAAATAAGTGCGTATGAAAGTGGTGTATGGTCAAAAAGTTGAGGAACAGGGAGGAGACGTGAGACTGAATATGATAGTGAATCATGAGAGTGGACATGAGAGTGAATCATACATCTGCCTTACGGTGACACAAGACAAATCTGCAGCCACAGGAAATTAACCAACTTAATATGAATGAGGAATAGGGCCCTGCAGTCTTAATTGATGATTTTCTGGATTAATTTTGCCGTCAATGATGGATGGCTTGAAAATAGGAGAGAGAGCCTCAGCCAAGTCATATTTCATATTCATTTTGCGTTATTGATTGGTAACTGATGAGTTTTCATTTTGTAACAGACCTGAATCGTGGTCGACCAGCTCTTATCACCCCTGAATCGTGTTTGACTAGCTCTTACCACCCCAGAAGCGTGGTTGACTAACTCTGACCACCCCTGAATTGTGGTTGACTAGCTCTTACAGGACTTGATGTCTTGACTGTAAGTCCCTCTGGATAAGAGTGTCTGCTAAATTACTCAGTACTGTAAGCCCCTCTGGATAAGAGTGTCTGCTAAATGACTCACTATTGTAAGTCTCTCTGCATAAGAGTATCTGCTAAATGACCCACTACTGAAAGTCCCTCTGGATAAGTGTCTTCTAAATGACTCACTATTGTAAGTCTCTCTGCATAAGAGTGTGTGCTAAATGTTTTCCTACTGTAAATCCCTCTGGACAAGAGTGTCTGCTAAATGACTCTCTACTGTACGTCCCTCTGGATAAGAGTGTCTTCTAAATGACTCACTATTGTAAGTCTCTCTGCATAAGAGTGTCTGCTAAATGTTTTCCTACTGTAAATCCCTCTGGATAAGAGTG
Source organism: Oncorhynchus gorbuscha (assembly GCF_021184085.1). Lineage (NCBI taxonomy): Eukaryota > Metazoa > Chordata > Actinopteri > Salmoniformes > Salmonidae > Oncorhynchus > Oncorhynchus gorbuscha. The sequence continues at coordinate 79,471,975 of NC_060185.1, forward strand.
TCTGCTAAATGACTCTCTACTGAAAGTCCCTCTGGATAAGTGTCTTCTAAATGACTCACTATTGTAAGTCTCTCTGCATAAGAGTGTGTGCTAAATGTTTTCCTACTGTAAATCCCTCTGGATAAGAGTGTCTGCTAAATGACTCTATTGTAAGTCCCTCTGGATAAGAGTGTCTTCTAAATGACTCACTATTGTAAGTCTCTCTGGATAAGAGTGTCTGCTAAATGACTCACTACTGTAAGTCTCTCTGGATAAGAGTGTCATCTAAATGACTCACTATTATAAGTCTCTCTGGATAAGAGTGTCTTCTAAATGACTCACTATTGTAAGTCTCTGGATAAGAGTGTCTGCTAAATGACTCACTACTGTAAGTCTCTCTGGATAAGAGTGTCTTCTAAATTACTCACTATTGTAAGTCTCTCTGGATAAGAGTGTCTGCTAAATGGCTCACTACTGTAAGTCTCTCTAGATAAGAGTGTCTTCTAAATGACTCACTATTGTAAGTCTCTCTGGATAAGAGTGTCTGCTAAATGACTCACTACTGAAAGTCCCTCTGGATAAGTGTCTTCTAAATGACTCACTATTGTAAGTCTCTCTGCATAAGAGTGTGTGCTAAATGTTTTCCTACTGTAAATCCCTCTGGATAAGAGTGTCTGCTAAATGACTCTCTACTGTAAGTCCCTCTGGATAAGAGTGTCTTCTAAATGACTCACTATTGTAAGTCTCTCTGGATAAGAGTGTCTGCTAAATGACTCACTACTGTAAGTCTCTCTGGATAAGGGTTTCTTCTAAATGACTCACTATTATAAGTCTCTCTGGATAAGAGTGTCTTCTAAATGACTCACTATTGTAAGTCTCTCTGGATAAGAGTGTCTGCTAAATTACTCACTATTGTAAGTCTCTCTGGATAAGAGTGTCTTCTAAATTACTCACTATTGTAAGTCTCTCTGGATAAGAGTGTCTTCTAAATGACTCACTATTGTAAGTCTCTCTGCATAAGAGTGTGTGCTAAATGTCTTCCTACTGTAAGTCTCTCTGGATAAGAGCTTCTGCTAAATGACTAAAATGGAAATGTCAAACACAGCACAAATACAAATAAGGTTTTACTCAACTGTGTCAAAATAAAGCATAGTGTGATCCACAAACCTATAACTGCAACTAAAGTACTTCTTCCTCATTTGAAAACTCTAACCCAGTCAATGACCTTTGCCCAGACGTTCCAAACAAACGGATAAGCACTCCCTAGGCTCTTCCTGACCTGCAGTTAGTTCTAAGAAGAAGAAAAAAACTCTGTGAGAGAAAAAAATAGCCCTTGAATGCTACTTTCTAATTGTCTGTGTGAGTTTGTGGACACGGAGCAGTTAAAAGGTCATTCTGGGCAGGGCTGAAGCGCTTGCTCTGTGATTTTGTACCCGGGGAAAACAGCCGAGCAGAGTACCGAGCTCTGACAGTGTTCTGACACTAGCACTTATTCTGAACTGAAGACTTCTCAAACTCTTGAAAATAAACCAACACGTCAGGTCTGTGGCCTTGTCAAAGAGCACCCGGGAGGCAATTTCCTGTTATTTGTGCTAATATTTAAGAGTTACTTGACTGGAAGTGTATTGCCCCGCCTTTTTAGTGCTGTAGCATTCATCCTTTTTTTTCTTGACAAATCTGCTCAGTGACAGTGTGCACGACTGAAAAACGTGGGATGTCGCTTCATGCTTTTCAAATGACTTAAGTGCCTGGCAGGGATCTTGTTTGGCGGATGCTATTTCCGTGAGTGAGCAACGCAAAGTACGTTATTATGCATAAGACGATTCTGGGAGGGGTAGTCATTCAAGGAAATAAGTCAGATTGCATCCCCTGAACAAATTTGACGACGTGTTGGAGATGTACAATGTACAGCGGATCACAGGGCATGGCAGAGGAGATCTCTGTAAATGCTGCGGTGACAGTGGTCGACCCTTGGTATCCCTATTCATAGGATTAAGATTAGCAAGTGAGAGGTAGTGCTCAACTGTGCTGCAGCTTTACACCAAGTTATTACTCTTCCACTACACGACTCTGCGGGTCACACGTCATAACAGTTAAGTCTCATACAGTAGGTTGCAGTAGGGAGAGACGGACACAACGTTAGAACTGTATTTTTTACTTTCAGGGTTTGTAAGTGCACGGCTTAAGGCACGATGTGTATTATACCATTAACTCTGGCAAGTATGAAAAACGTCTCCTGAGAATTTAAGAGTGAGTAAAGGGTTTTATGTTCTACCTGACCACCTCATAGTTAAATGTACCAATTAATGTCACTAATTAGTGGGAGTCCACATACCTGGTGTCTCAGTTCCATAATTAGCAGAAGCAGTTGTGAGCCTGTAGTATTCCGGCGCTCAAGAGATCGGTAATTGAAAAGCCCAGCACCTGAGTTTCTAGAGAGTATCCCAAGTACAAGTTCTTCAGAAACACTAAACAACTCCACAATAGGTGGTTCCACAAGGCCAAGCCTGTTCTAGGCTCATATAAGAGGAACTCATATTGATGGCTTATCACAGCCTGCAGAAATCACGGCTGTTCCTCTAGTAAGGTTTAAATGCATTCTCTCTCGTTATTTTATGGATGACAGTATGTATCTATCACACAGTATGTAGATAGTGTCTTCACATATGACTTTATGGTTAATATGGATGCTATCAGCACTACTGCAGCAGTAGATATGTGAACACACGTGTCTGCATGACTTTCCTTTCAAATGTAAAAAGCATTAAAAAAAACACCCATCCATTGTCTGAAAAAGAAACAAAGTGTGTAAGACTGCATGTATCGGAACCATTAAACAAGTGCCATGTGATAAGAATCTCCACTTCTCCAACGTTTCACCTTGGAGGCAGTCAGAGGACCATGGGGCCAAGTGAGAGGGCGGATAAACGACAACCTAATCAACACGTCCCAGGGAAATAATGACTATGAATAAATATTTTCCCAGATGATTAAACGGAGGGTGCCAGTAGGAGTGAGTGTGTGTGTATTGTATGTGTGTAAGGAGGGGGGAGGACGCCTGGGTCCGTGGTGTGTGTGTGTGTGAGGACAGGGGAGGACGCCTGGGTCTGTGGCGTGTTTTGTGTGTGCGTTAGATAGGGAGTGAGGATAAGACTGCAGTTGTCTAAGGAGTGTAATGATGGAAGGTTCTTTCAAAACAGCACAGCCAAGGAGGTCCTCCCGCCTCTCCCAACACAGCAAATTTAAGGCAAGGCATTTCTCCCGTGTGTGTTCCCACCTGAAATACCCACACCCCAGTCCCCACCCATTTATGCCACAGCCAAGGCAAAATATTGCTAAGTAGCATCCTCAATGATGGAAGAAATAATAAGAGAGCAATTCAGAGGGACAGTGATGAACCTCAGAGCTCTCCAACTGTTTGGTGCCGTGGTAGTCTTTATTTTCTGGGGAAGAATTTCTACGCTGGGGAGTATGCATGAGCTTCTTATCAATAAAAATGTTTCCTACCTACTACATCTTCCAGTCAATCTACACAGAATAATGTGTGTTTGAAATCTTGGAAGCAGTTTTATCGTGTATTTCCTTTTGATGTGAAATAAAATGATAACGTATGCATGTTGGTGTGTGTGTTTGCGTGTGTGAGTGGGCATGTAGGTTTGCAAACAAACTACATATGTGCAGTAATCATTGATTGATCAAGCGAACACAAAGTGGTGGATACAGTAATTGAGTTTTTGCATCAGCCGTTGCAGTCTTGCAAATTGTGCTCCTTTCTTTCATGTGTGAATAGCCTACAAATCAGTTTGGGGGGGGGGGGTTGTTAAGGACTTGGAGATGTACCCAGTCTCTCATTGGCCTACATATAAAGGTATATTTAGCTGAGAAAATACAGCACACCTGGAAAGAATGACCGTACCTCCATTCTTGATCATGAGCTTGACAGACTATAAAAACCTCCTAAAGGATATTACTTACCAACCAACGTCAATAAAGTGGATATTAATGGACTTGCACGCAGACCACTGAAGTGAACCTGAGGCTCGGGAGAAAGAGTTGCAGAGTTTGAGCTTGTGCAGATGTTGCGCATCAAAGCCTACAGTTGATTTATGGTGACCTATACCAACTAGGGTATATGAAGGAGAGTATCAATCACTCAAAAATGTTTCAACACATTGTTAGAGCGATGATGGCGGAATAAGATAAACTTAATGAAACTGATTGAAAATCTTAAATAACATCAAAGTTTACTGGTCGGGTACACAGGTTTGCAGACGTTATCGCAGGTGCAGCGAAATGCGTATGTTTATATCTCCAACAGTGCAGTAATATCAAGTAATACAATAACAATACTTAAAAATACTAAATAAAATATCAGAGATTTCAGGACGTATTGTCGATCGTAGGAGATGAAACCGGAAACATTCTGAGCAAATAAAGTAAAGCATAACACAAAAACCTCACAGAACTAGGTTGGCTAGGAACTAGAAACAGAACTCTGTTGTCTAGGAGCTAGAAACAGAACTCTGTTGGCTGGGAGCTAGAAACAGAACTCTGTTGGCTGGGAGCTAGAAACAGAACTCTGTTGGCTGGGAGCTAGAAACAGAACTCTGTTGGCTGGGGGTAAGAAACAGAACTATGTTGGCTAAGAGCTAGAAACATGGCACACTCAATGGACAAGATGCCTTACTGTATGTAGTATGCTGAATAGCCACCACTAATCAGCTGCCTACTCCACCCTACACCCAGCAACTCCTCCTATGGACATTCCACCCATTTTAAAATTAATATATTTGGTGGATAGTTGTAAATTACTTTGACCTCCCCACATTATAATTGGAAGAGGTGGAAACTCTAGCATAGCATATTAGCTAGAAAGATAACTTCAAACACATTTTTCGCTAAGTTTGTTAGCTTGTTAAACAAATGTGTCATGTGTTGGCTTATTGTACCTCTGTAGACCCCTAGGGGGTGCCAACCCCTGATTAAATACCCCTGGTGTAGAGGGCAGCCGACTGTCATTCCCTAGAGGTCTGGCCATGTGTACTGTACTCAGCCAGATGGTCACACTGGGCCTAGCAGGGTATGAGGTTAGGGAGCAGAACTCAGCAGCCACCTCAGTTCACTGGAGCACAGGACCCCTGCTTCATTGCTAACACTCAACACCCTGCCCCATTCATACCAAATCACATTTAATGAAATCTATGATACAACACTATATAATCTATTTGATTTAATATGAATCGGTAACACTTTACTTGACACCCAGCGTCATAACACGTTATGACATGGTCATAACCTGTCATAATATGATGATAAAACTGTCATGACACATATTTAGACCTGTTGTGACATATTGTATTATTTTATGGCTGGTTAAGAGAGTCAAAGCCCACATTTATTCAAATGTGTTTTTTACTGCAAAGAAGTTTCCTTTCGCTTGAAAGTTTGTTTCCTAAGTCCTTTGTTGTTGTTGTAATTCATTTTATTTTTCCCATCATATTTTAAATAACTTGCAGAGGAAAAACTTTATGACACTGACATGAAGCATTATGACCTTCCTGTGTCACTTTACTTGGACTAAGAAAATACACTTTGACACTGTTAAGAAGCATTATGACCATCCTGTGTCACTTTACTTGGACTAAGAAAATACACTTTGACACTGTTAAGAAGCATTATGACCATCCTGTGTCACTTTACTTGGACTAAGAAAATACACTGACACTGACATGAAGCATTATGACCATCCTGTGTCACTTTAGTTGGACTAAGAAAATACACTTTGACACTGACATGAAGCATTATGACCATCCTGTGTCACTTTACTTGGACTAAGAAAATACACTTTGACACTGTTAAGAAGCATTATGACCATCCTGTGTCACTTTACTTGGACTAAGAAAATACAATTTGACACTGTCAAGAAGCATTATGACCATCATAATCATATAAGCCAGATAAGCCTATCACGTACATGACCTTATGTCAGTCATCAATCAAAAGGAGGGTGTCTTGTCCTGCTCCTTAAATCTGCTCCTGCATTCATCCCAGTGATCAGCAACAGAGCATTGGGGTAGGTGCATGTCTGACATCAATTTGCGCATTACAATGATAATATAATATGGTCAATTACTGAAAATGTTATATAACAAACATACTGTTGACAAGTAGGCTAAGGGGTAATGGAATATTTTGCCTTGTGTGGTAGGTTTTTGATTATATATACAGTATATCACAAAAGTGAGTACACCCCTCACATTTTTGTAAATATTTGAGTATATATTTTCATGTGACAACACTGACGAAATGACACTTTGCTACAATGTAAAGTAGTGAGTGTACAGCTTGTATAACAGTGTAAATTTGCTGTCCCCTCAAAATAACTCAACACACAGCCATTAATGTCTAAAACGCTGGCAACAAAAGTGAGTACACCCCTAGGTGAAAATGTTTTTTTAAGGATGTAGATCAGCTTTAATAACGCATATAGATTGTATCTTACATCAATGTTATTGTCTTCATCATTTCCAATCCCCCATGTATATTTATATGTAAATATACACAATATCAGTCAAAAGTTGACACACCTACTCATTCAAGCGTTTTTGTCTTTATATTTTACTTTTTTCTACATTGTAGAAACTATGAAATAACACATGGAATCATGAAGTAACCAAAAAAGTGTTCAACAAATCAAAATATATTTTATATTTGAGATTCTTAAAAGTAGCCTTTGCCTTGATGACAGCATTGCACACTCTTGCCATTCTCTCAACCAGCTCTATGAGGAAGTCACCTGGAATGCACTTCAATTAAGAGGTATGCCTTGTTAAAAGTTCATTTGTGGAATTTATTTCCTTCTTAATGCGTTTGAGCCAATCAGTTGTGTTGTGACAAGGTAGGGGTGGTATACAGAAGATGGTATTTTACCAAATAACAGCTCAAATAAGCTGGACGACAGTCCATCATTACCTTAAGACATGAAGGTCAGTCAATCCGGAAAATGTAAACAACTTTGAACGTTTCTTCAAGTGCAGTCGCAAAAACCATCAAGCGCTATGATGAAGCTGGCTCTCATGAGGACCACCACAAGAAAGGAAGACCCAGAGTTACCTCTGCTGCAGAGGATACGTTCAATAGAGTTAACTGCACCTCAGATTGCAGCCCAAATAAATGCTTCACATAGTTAAAGTAACACATCAACTGTTCATAGAAGACTGCATGAATCAGGCCTTCATGGTTGAATTGCTGCAAAGAAACCAGTACTGACACCAATAAAAATAAGAGACTTGCTTGGGCCAAGAAACACAAGCAATCTGTCCAAAGGAAATCTGTCCTTTGGTCCCAAATTTGGGATTTTTGGTTCCATCCGCCGTGTCTTTGTGAGACGCAGAGTAGATGAACGAATGATCTCTGCAATCACCCGACCTCAACCCAATTGAGATGGTTTGGGATAAGTTGGATTGCAGAGTGAAGGAAAAGCAGCCAACAAGTGCTCAGCATTTGTGGGAACTCCTTCAAGACTGTTGGAAAAGCATTCCTCATGAAGGTGGTTGAGAGAATGCCAAGAGTGTGCAAAGGTGTCATCAAGGCAAAGGGTGGCTACTTTGAAGAACCACTGATCTTCTCCCATCTATCTCTTTACACCATCCATAGTGGAATTCTATTTGCCATATAAAGTGTAATCGATTATAGCTGTACTGGGGTGAGGTTTCCCCCTTCCGCTGATCTAAGGTCAAGTTCAAACCCTTCCCATCTGATGGGCTAGGATAGGATAAGCTGATCCTAGGACATCTTCAGATCTGGTGACTGAGGACATGGCCTGATTGGAAGTCTATCTGTCTGTCCAGCCTGGACTATCATCAGAGACCTCCCGGGGGTGAGAAGACGTCTGTTCAGTATCAAGGCCTGCTCTCTCTGGTGCAGTAGGGAACACATCCCATTACATCCTACCCACATGTATCGCCACACATTTTGTAAGCTTCAACACATGTTACTACATGTTTCCAGTGCAACACTGAATGTTAAATGTCAATCAGTCCCACGCACAGTTAAACAATGTATTCTAAAAGGAGTCAACATCCATTGGCTGGACTGAGTGTAAGTTCTAAAAGCAGTTGGACAGTCATTGCTTTTAGTGGGCAGATGGAATTTTGTTAATGGTGGTTGTAAATGCCTGTTGTACAGATGGATTGGAGCAGATAAGCCATGGCCATGGCAGGACAGACACATTTCCAAGTCTCAAACTAAGATGTCAAGATGGTATCTGTGGGATCAATTATTGTTAATACCATTTCCATATCCAGGTGATAAGGGTTGGATTCAAACGTTTTTGACTGAAGATTCTTATCACTGACATGACATGTTGGTATAAATCTGAAAATAGGCCTTATCCGCTTGGAAGACTGGGAGGACCAGTATCATGCTTAATGTGTTAACAATGCTTGGTGTAAGGAGAACAATATTTATGTTATCATCTATATAATTGCTATGTCTGCTAGTACACACTCTGCCGGCACAGCAACACACTCTGCCGGCACAGCAACACACTCTGCCGGCACAGCAACACACTCTGCCGGCACAGCAACACACTCTGCCGGCACAGCAACACACTCTGCCGGCACAGCAACACACTCTGCCGGCACAGCAACACACTCTGCCGGCACAGCAACACACTCTGCCGGCACAGCAACACACTCTGCCGGCACAGCAACACACTCTGCCGGCACAGCAACACACTCTGCCGGCACAGCAACACACTCTGCCGGCACAGCAACACACTCTGCCGGCACAGCAACACTGAGCACCAGATTGGAAGACTTGACAGCAAAATGGGGAGAGTTGTAGTGGAATATAGTAAACATTTGGGAGAGAGAAGAAATCCAAACATTTTGCCAAAAACAAATTAAACAGAGCCTCCAAACAGCTCTTCTGTGACCTTGCTTAATGTTCAATCCAACAACTTATTACCAAAGTGGGATATTCAGCGCTACACAGCCTCGGAATGATGAACAGAGAAGAGGTCAAAAAAATCTTGAAACATCTTACAGTGTTTTCTAAGGACAAGGCTGTTTAATTCACAACGGATACAGCTAGGCTCTGTCACTGTAGATCAGATCTACTTGATCATTTTTTTCCATTGTTCTTTAAGGGTAAATTATCCTCTGCTGATGAAATGTACAACACTACAGTAAAGGATCAAGACAGAATATTATTTTTGGTTGTCATGAAAAACATTGTCTCACCCGCCATTTCCTGGAGCCTAATTGGCGCAGACTGACTGGGTTTGTGTGGAGTCAGTGTGTGTGGAGTTTGTGCATGTGTGGAGCTGGTGTGTGTCTACACACTTGTCTGTCTGGAGGAAACGCCGCTCCCACATAGGACATACTGCACGCTTGCGGAGCAGCCTGGCTTATCACTGCATAGCACCACACGGAAAAAGCAGAAAATTGAGTCAGCAAGTTAGGGGCAAAAATGGCTCGTCTCAGAGGGTGTTGTTCATATAGGCTACCGCTGGTATGACTCTCCCATTATTATGGCTGATCCCACCCCTGGAATTAGGCCCACAGAGGTCCAGTCCTGTCCAGTAGAGCTGGGACCATAATTATTACCAGTATCACCATACTGGTTACTATTGAGGCAAGGATTTAACTTCTTCAGGAAAACAGCCCTAATGTTGGAAACATTATGTTGTCATCTAGAGTCACATGCATTTATTTTCCAAGCTATAGCACAATATCTTACATACAGCAGGTTTTTAAAGGACCAAAGAGGGCTAGCAGACATGAGAGGGCTGGGAAGGAGGGGGCTGCATAGGTATTGACCTGGCACTGTGATGTCCTACCGCTTCAAGATACTGTCGTTTGTTTCTGCTCAGGCACCCGGGGACAGCTGTACGCTGTTCTCAGACCAGGCCCCGTTAAGGACACCCAAAATCTTCTGGCTTTGTTTGTGGGCTAACAGAGAAGCTAATGAGTCTAAATGATATAGGACTGGGTCTGCCTGCCCACCACACTAGCACCACCACCAGGCAGGAAAGCCTCTCAGTGCCGCAGCCCAATCATTTGGTATCAATTTGGAGATGGTGTAACTGCCTTGAAACCATTGTAGCATCATTAGACCTGCAGTCTGGAAATGGCATTTGCAAGGGGAATGAAAGGGCACAGCTAACAGCTTCTCTGTAGGCTGTAAAGGTTATTTCTAATCACTGAAGAGGAAGCCTTCCTTATTGTCCCCTACTCCCACTGTTCCTTGGATGTCATCTCGCTTCATCTCACTACTCCACTGCCTGCATCAACAGTAGGCTACGTTAGCTAGGCTACTGTAGGCTACTGCACTGGAGAGTGTAGAGACGGTGGAAGTGCAACGATGAGTCAGCAATTCAGGTAATGAAGCATGTTTTTTTGTTGCTGCAGACAAAGAGATTTTACCTCTGACCTGTTGTGTGGCGGTACTAGGAAACGGCCTAATTAGGTGCTGGAGAGTGGGCCTCGGTTCCAGAAACAGTACGGTGGGTTTGACCAGCCACCACTAAACAACTTCAGGGTCAGGGAGGATAGTGCTTCACAAAGCCTAAGCAGACTATTCACTACACTAAACATTGATTAATTTGTGTTCGACTCGAAGGTCTGGCCATCATGACACCTCACCACATATGACATCAAAGAGAGTTGTAAAAAAAGGGTAACTCAAGGCCAGAGAGGACCATTCAATATAGACGGAAGCAGATTCATTCCTAGTTATTGGCCGAGAGAGGGTAGACTGGGCAAGAGAAAGAGAGAGAATGATGGTCGAGAGTCTCAGTCAGAATAAGATAATTATACCCGTATTCATGGAGAAGGCTTTACTAGACATCGTCTTTCCTGGTTAAAGGGGTCCTTGGCTGTACTAGCAAAAAAAAGAGGGGATGGGTTAGAACACAAAACCAACACAGCTGTAATTCAGTCTATCCTGTCAAGGCGTCCACTAAGCCACATTATAAACTGGTTGGTTCGAGCCCTGAATGCTGATTGGCTGAAGTCAGACCATATGCCACGGGTATGACAAAACACTTATTTGTACTACTCTAATTACATTGGTAAACAGTTTATAATAGTAATAAGGCACCTCGGGGGGTTTGTGATATAAGCCAATATACCACGACTAAGGGCTGTGTACAGGCACTCTGCGTCGTGGCTAAGAACAGCCCTAAGCCGTGGTATATTGGCCATATACCACACACCCTTGGGCCTTACTTCTTAAGTATAACATGTCAGGGAGAAGACTTCCCAAGCTTTTTGCCTGGATTATATTTTCAGTTTCAGTGCATGCTTGGCTTTTCACAGGCTTTTAAAAGCCTACCGGTACCACTCAACCTCCAGGTCAATATTTAATAAATGGAACTCAAATCACTATGCATGAAAGCAACTTTGGAAAGCGCACAGCAACACAGGCATTAAACAATAGTGAGACAGGAACTGATGTTCCCCTCACTCTCTCTTTCCCCTCCTCCACTACTCCTCTCTTCCTCCCCTATCTTCACCACCTCCTCTCTTCCCCTCCTCCTCACCTCATCTCTTCCCCTCCTCCTCTCTTCCCCTCCTCTCTTCCCCTCCTCCTCCTCTCTTCCCCTCCTCCTCTCTTCACCACCTCCTCTCTTCCCCTCCTCCTCATCTCTTCCCCTCCTCCTCTCTTCCCCTCCTCCTCCCCCTCCTCCTCTCTTCACCACCTCCTCTCTTCCCACCTCCTCTCTTCCCCTCCTCCTCTCTTCCCCTCCTCCTCTCTTCCCCTCCTCCTCTCTTCACCACCTCCTCTCTTCCCCTCCTCCTCATCTCTTCCCCTCCTCTCTTCACCTCCACCTCTCTTCTCCTCATGTCTTCACCACCTCCACTCTTCACCACCTCCACTCTTCACCACCTCCACTCTTCACCACCTCCACTCTTCACCACCTCCACCACCTCCACTCTTCCCCACCTCCACTCTTCCCCACCTCTCTTCACCTCCACCTCTTTTCTCCTCATGTCTTCACCACCTCCACTCTTCACCACCTCCACTCTTCACCACCTCCACTCTTCACCACCTCCACTCTTCACCACCTCCACTCTTCACCACCTCCACCACCTCCACTCTTCCCCACCTCCACTCTTCCCCACCTCCACTCTTCCCCACCTCCACTCTTCACCACCTCCACTCTTCACCACCTCCACTCTTCACCACCTCCACTCTTCACCACCTCCACATCCTCCTCATCTTCCCGCCCTCCAACTCTCTTCTCTTCCCCTCCACTCTTCTCTTCCCCTCCACCTCCACTCTTCACCACCTCCACTCTTCACCACCTCCACTCTTCACCACCTCCACTCTTCACATCCTCCAACTCTTCTCCTCCACTCCTCCACTCTTCCCCCCCTCCTCCACTCTTCCCCCCTCCTCCACTATTCACCACCTCCACTCTTCACCACCTCCACTCTTCACCACCTCCACTCTTCACCACCTCCTTCACCACCTCTTCCCCACCTCCACTCTTCCCCACCTCCACTCTTCCCCACCTCCACTCTTCCCCACCTCCACTCTTCCCCACCTCCACCTCCACTCTTCCCCACCTCCACTCTTCCCCACCTCCACTCTTCCCCACCTCCACTCTTCCCCACCTCCACTCTTCCCCACCTCCACTCTTCCCCACCTCCACTCTTCACCACCTCCACTCTTCACCACCTCCACTCTTCACCACCTCCACTCTTCACCACCTCCACTCTTCACATCCTCCACTCTTCACCACCTCCACTCTTCACCACCTCCACTCTTCACATCCTCCTCATCTTCCCCCCTCCACTCTTCCCCACCTCCACTCTTCCCCACCTCCACTCTTCCCCACCTCCACTCTTCCCCACCTCCACTCTTCCCCACCTCCACTCTTCCCCACCTCCACTCTTCCCCACCTCCACTCTTCCCCACCTCCACTCTTCCCCACCTCCACTCTTCCCCACCTCCACTCTTCCCCACCTCCACTCTTCCCCACCTCCACTCTTCCCCACCTCCACTCTTCCCCACCTCCACTCTTCACCACCTCCACTCTTCACCACCTCCACTCTTCACCACCTCCACTCTTCACCACCTCCACTCTTCCCACCTCCACTCTTCACCACCTCCACTCTTCACCACCTCCACTCTTCACCACCTCCACTCTTCACATCCTCCACTCTTCACCACCTCCACTCTTCACATCCTCCTCATCTTCCCCCTCCAACTCTCTTTTCCTCCACTCATCCACTCTTCCCCTCCTCCACTCTTCCCCTCCTCCACTCTTCCCCTCCTCCACTCTTCCCCCCTCCACTCTTACCCTCCTCCACTCTTACCCTCCTCCACTCTTACCCTCCTCCACTCTTACCCTCCTCCACTCTTACCCTCCTCCACTCTTACCCTCCTCCACTCTTACCCTCCTCCACTCTTACCCTCCTCCACTCTTCCCCTCCTCCACTCTTACCCTCCTCCACTCTTACCCTCCTCCACTCTTACCCTCCTCCACTCTTACCCTCCTCCACTCTTACCCTCCTCCACTCTTACCCTCCTCCACTCTTACCCTCCTCCACTCTTACCCTCCTCCACTCTTACCCTCCTCCACTCTTACCCTCCTCCACTCTTACCCTCCTCCACTCTTACCCTCCTCCACTCTTCCCCTCTTCTCCACTCTTCCCCTCTTCTCCATTCCTCCTCTCTTCTCCATTCTTCCCCTCTTCTCCATTCTTCCTCTCTACCCCTTCACTCTTCCTCCTCCACCTTTCAACCCCTCCTCCTCTTCCCTTCCTCCACTCCTCCTCTCTTCCCTTCCTACACACCTCATCTCCTCCCTTCCTACACTACTTTCTTCCCCTCCTCTCTTTTCCTCCACTTATCCTCATCTCGTCCCCTCCTCCTCTCTTCTCCTCCACTCCTCCTCTCTACCCCTCCTCCTCTCTTCCCCTCGTCATCTCCTCTCCTCATCCACTCCTCCCCTCTACCCCATCTCTCCTCTTCCTCTCCTCCACCCCACATCCCCTCCATCAACAGCAAGTCTGTTTCTTCAGCTGACAGCAGGAAGACTGACACACATCACACACGTTCGCTAAACATTGTGATGCAGAATCTAGGTCAAAGATGCATTAAAACTAAAACAAAGTCCTGGGCTCTGCCATGGAGGTGCTACACAAACAATTCAAATGGATGTTGAATCCCTGGAGGGGCCCTATGTACCTCGCGTGGCAGGGACATCTCTTCAAAAGGGTCAGGGACTGCGCACGCACACACACGCACACACACCTCAGCAGAATCTAAGAGCACAATACCCTTGGGCTACCAGAATGAGTAGGATGGATGTAGAGGGATATCAACATCACCAGCAGTTAAGAACAGTGGCCTGGACCTTATACAGCCGTAGACATCCCTTCTGTCCCATAACCACAGGAGATGAGAAACAGAGGAGCATAGCCAGCAGTCACTCCAACAGCTTCATTTAGCAGAGTATCACTTTCTCTCTTTATTTTTTCCTTTTCTTTAAATGAACAATCTATAACTGGCAGACATCTTTATTTCTCCCCTAAGCAGCCTTGCTCCGGACGCATGAGTCGTCAGGTGGAGAGTAACACAAAAGTTGATGAAATATTCTCGACGGGAAAACTCCATTGATCACCACAGCAGTGAGTCCTTGGGTTAAGTCCCAAGTGGCATGCTATCGTCTTTATAGTGCACCACCTTTGACAAGACATATCTGGGCCCTGGTCAAATGTAGTGCACTTGGTAGGAAAAAGGGTTCCATTTGGACGCAGCCTTGTTTGTATGGCGAGGGGACGGTCGAGAGCACAGACAGATTGCTCCCAGATTGATATTTGGCACCACACAGAGCAGAGGGACTTAACACACAGGAAGGCAAGCATGAGAAGACATGAACACACAGGCATGCACACTAGCGCACACACACACACACATTTACAAGCCTTCTTTGTAAGCAGGCTTGGTGTTGCTTTGAGGGCCTTTACAATACACCTATAAATGGTTGTAAAATTCCAGTAACTTTACCCAAATTTCCCGGTTTTCCAAAAATCCTGGTTGGAGGATTCTAGATTTCCCACATATTCCCACCTGATTTTGGGAATCTTCTAGAAATTCTTTAAAAGTTACAGTTTTTTTGTAAATCCAATGTGGATATCACTGCCAGCAAAAAGCTCTATGAGTCATGTCATTCCACTACTGAAGCCCACTCTGTATGGTAATGTTAGCTCACACATGTCAAATTATAGGAGTGGCTTTCACTGGGGTAGTCCGATGGGCTTAATTAGGTGAAAACTCACTGTTCCGAGGTACAGTCACCTTTCTTGTGCCCTGAAACAAAAAGCCCTGTGGCATACCAGCTGGGCTCTCACACAGAGCACACACACAGACTATGGAACACACTCACTCACTCGACAGAACCTAGTAACACACATCTGCAGACACAGACACACACACAGTAATGATCCAGACACACACACGCACTCACATACACACTCACAGAACCTAGTAACACACATCTGCACACATAGACACACGCACTCACACAGACAGTAATGATGCAGACGCACGAACACACATGCACACACAGACTAACTCTCACCTACGGAGGAAAGGAATTCTACACACTGCCCTATACCCTATGGTCTAGCCTGCCCTCATCTCTTCATCTCCCTGGGACTGAGTGCTGCCCCTGTCAACCTGGAGTAGCACTGGGAGAGCCCATATCACCCCATACACAGCCAGCAACCTCACCTGTGCACGGGTATCACACACCCTTCTGAAAATGTATCAAAGTATTTTGAAGAAATTTGCATTGAAAGCTGCTGGCCGTAATGATATTTCAAACACACACCAATGTATGAGACAATATCCCACTATATCCTCAGCCCATCTCTCTAGAGTGTTAAGACACAGAAAACACACCCCCTGAAGTGTCTGGTGCTGTAACACAACCAGGGGCTTCTAAAAGACGTCTGTCAACCGCACACAACCCTCAGTGGCTAATTCAAGAAAAGGGGGGACAACCCTCTCCCTCTCTCTCTCTCATGAAAGGAAAAGGGGCAGAAACAATATGAGGATCCCCGTCTGTATAACTCTAAGACTTATTGCCCACTGTGTGCCAATACCATATTCATTATTAACACAAAGCTGCCTGGGTTTTAATGGGTGGTGAAAAATGAGAAAACTAGCAGGTATTGGCAGCACATCAGACAGGGGGACAACGGTTACTTGGACTGGTCAGATATGGAGCAGCAGCTTTGTTGTGCTTATTAGTCATCTGATCAAATCCCACCAGAAGCAATTCTGAACCATATCGTAAAAAGTATCAACAACTTTGACGGGCCGGTGCGGGATTTGCTATTCCTACGGTACTTTACCGTACTACCAAGTGAGAGATGGAGAGGGGTCCGAGTAATGAGAGGGGGTTGGAGTAATGAGGCCAAATTGGTTTACCCGGTGGAGTTCCACATTCGCTGAAAGCAACATGCTGTCAAATGAGAGCTTGTAATTATAGGCTCCATAAAAGGTGAACATTAAGAGCTACTTCAATTCATTCATTCAGCCATGTCTAGAGACAATGGTGCTAACAAAGGAAGAGCGTGTTAGCTGTATTGTCCACGTGCTGGCGAACATCCACTGCTTTGTGCTAGTAATATGAACCCAATGATGGATGTAGGTCTGAATATATCCTATATCCTATCCCGAGCTGAGCGAACCGTCAAAAAACGACTCAGAAGGGCAAAGAGATATGCCAAGCTCAATATTTGCAAATAGCCACGCTGTGTGTTTACCTCCGAGAATGCTGGGTAATTTTGTGTGTGAGAGTGAGGCCCATATTTACCTTCTCTGGTCATTTACTTCCCATGAACACTTGGGCTCTGCTGAAGGGAAGGAAGGAAATTGGAGAGAGAGAGAGAGAAAGAGACAGAGAGAGCGAGAGAGGGATAGAGAGAAGCAAAACAATATACATTTTCTTGGAGTGTGTTTGCTTCCCTGGCTGAATGTTCTCAGTCTTCCAGTGTGAAGCTATCTCCTCCTCTAGCTTGAGCCGGGCCATGAGGAGCCACATTAGAAGGCAGATGACAAGAATAGAAAGAGAGAGAGATGAAAAGAGAGGGAATAAGAGAAAGGTAGAGATAAACAGAGAAAATGAGAGAAAGAAGGAAAGAGGGAGAGAAGGAGAGAGAGAGAAAGAGAGAGAGAGAAGCGAGAGAGAGAGAAGCGAGAGAGAGAGAAGCGAGAGAGAGAGGGAGAGAGAGAGAGGGAGAGAGAAGCGAGAAGAGAGAAGCGAGAGAGAGAGAGAGAGATCTATTCATCTCCCTAGACAATCTATTCCTCTCCCTAGACAATATATTCCTCTCTCTACACAATATATTATTCTCCCTAGGCAATATATTCCATCTTGCAGTTGGACTATATTTATATAAAATATTTAAGGAATACTTGCCCGTAAGACTTGTTCACTTGCAGCACCAGATAGGTCAAGGTTTCCTGGGGTCCTGGGGCCCCCCGGGTACACATTTGTTTTTGCCCTAGCACTACACAGCTGATTCAAATAATCAAAGTTTGATGATGAGTTAGTTATCTGAATCAGCTGTGTAGTGCTAGAGCAAAAACTAAAATGTTCACCCAGGGGGCCCCAGGACCGAGTTTGGGAAACTCTGAGGTAGATGATCACAAATGGAATAGCATAATATTATCGTACCACGCTATCCCCAGTGTCTAACTCTGTATGGCACTTTTCCATCTACACATCTATGTTTTGCTTCAGTGACCCACACAAATCAATGGGTTAATGAGGTCAAATGGGTTCCCCATGCCAAATCAATTGTGTGTGTTTGCTGGATTGCCTGTGAGTGATTGTATGTGTTGTAGAGTACTTGTAAGTGGTTTAGGGAGTGTATAATGAAACAAACTATAGTAAAGAATTAACATGGGTGCAGGTGTGCAATTCAGCATGAATAGAAATCCATCTTCTTTAAATCATTACAGATATAAAAACATACAATTTGACTGGTGTGTAATAGCCTACACACCAATTTCCTAATTATACTGTTATGTATTATTTTTAATGTAATTACATTAAAATCATGTTGGGCACCAACCATTACAGTAGGTGAACCTGAGGCTGAGGAACATAGTTGACCTCCATTTCAACTGGCTGTTGTAAGCACTGAGAAGTCTCTCTACATACAAAGATGTGTGGGCCATCCGTTGCCAAACGCATTTAAAAGTCCCTATGTCATCTAACACTGAATCAAGCCTCGCCGACAGAGACACGTGCACCTGAGATGAAGGTTAAACTGGTTTTGGCAGAAACCATTACGGGAGAAAGACCAGATTGCTAGTGGCATTGAAATCCACTCACTCCCCGTTTGTCCCCGGGGACGTCAAGTGTGTGAAAATTAATACTTTGGTGTCTGTGAAAAAAAGCTCCATTAATTCCCTCTGTATCCCAAGTCCAAACCGTTCAAATGTCTAACTTCAACGTCTGTGTGCCGTTATTAGCCATAAATCTAAATTCCCTCAATCCCTAAATATGTAATGTTTACATTGGTGAGGGAGATATGGTATTTTGTTCTGCTAGGCGTGTGTATGGTTTACATAGAGAGGAGTTGAGGCTCAGAGGGGAAGTACATGTCTCTTCATGAGCAATAGATACCAAACCAGTCATTGGCCTGTATCACATTGCCCCCTACTGGTAGAGACAACATCTGGGGTTAGAAATATATCATAGAAAAAATATGACTCTCTGTGCCTTGTAGAATAGAGAAACATGTCAGCTCTATGCATTACATTCCTTCCTGCAACGTTCCATAAACCACATCCCAATGAGAGAGAATACCTGGGGTTTGTTCAGAAGGGCACAATGTTACAGAATGCTCAGGTAGAAGTATGTCATGTAGAACAAATACGATTGTCTGTCTTGCAGGATAGGGAATTGTGGCAGCTCTATTCATTTCATTTCTATATGCGATGTTCAGAGTGTCTCACTTAACTCTCCACTGGTTCAAATACATGACTATAGTATATATCTTCACTTCCTTACAAGTAGAAGAAATGTAGGGTTATACCATTATGGACTCATTTTAACTGGAGGGAGCATAGAAATAGACAACATAGACATGATTTTGTACATTTACTCAGCATATGTGATCATTGTAAGGCTACCGATGCAGATCAGATATAACTGTATTTAGATCTAGAGTGGTGTAGTCAACCCCTAACATTTTAGACTCCTCCACACCACGCATAAAACACTGAGACACGTCATGAGAAGATGAACATGTCAGTACGGGGAAGATCAATGTAAGAGTCAAGTCCAATAGCTAAGCCATATCCATGACTGCAGCCAGGGAAAAGGAGGAACTGGAAGAAGAGAGGGATTGCTGGAGGAGACAATGTAATGTGGGAGCCTTCCATTGTCTTACAGAAAGCAGTGATTATTAGAGAGAGGGCTTGCAGAAAGTCAAGAGTGAAGACTATAACAGAAAACGTTGAAGACAATATTTCAAATTACGGATAAAAGTATTTGGCCCCAAATCAATTGATTGTATCGTTAAAACACAGCTAAAAACATGCTGAATGGAAACCATCATGTGGAATTCCTTCCTCTACAATTGATTGAACTGGGACTTTACCTTTTAGAATAGGATATATGAGGAATCACAGAAGAACATATCAATGAGTCCACACAATTACATACAGTTCGTCAGGTCATTATAACCTAAGTCATCTCTAACAATCAAACATGACAAGACACATTTCTCCAGAGACATCAAAACAGCATTCCCTAAACTCTATTTAGATGAGAATTTCTAATTCAATGAGTGGGCGGTGAAGGACATACCGCTCATCCCAGACCAGGCACCAAATTCCCGACACTCTAAAAAAGGAAAAGGTTGAGTTATAGAGGCCGGCGTGTGGGATACCCGACGAGATAACATCGACAAGTTCCCTCCGTTTTATTGGCGAACACGCAATCACCGGAGAATAAACTGAATGAGCCTGTTCAAGACTATCCTCTCAATATGATCTGAAGAACTGTAGTATCATATGTTTCTCAGAGTCATGGCTGAACAAGGAAAATAGAAATCAAGTTGTTTTTTCTATACATCGGCAGGACAGAACGGCAGCGTCGGGTAAACTCAAGGGGGGTGGTGTGTGTCTCCTTGTTAACAACAGCTGGTGCTTGACCTCAAATTTTAAGGAAGTCTCGAGGTTCTGCTCAAAATAGAATACCTCATGATAAGCTGTAGCCCATACTATTTACCAAGACAGTTTTCATCTAAAACTGGTATTAAGATCACACTCAATGAGCTGTATAGGGCTATAGGCAAACAAGAAAATGCTCAGCCAAAGGTGACACTCCTTGTGGCCAGTGATTTTAAAGCCGGGTCACCTGTGCAAAAAAAAAACTCTAGACTACATTTACTCCACACACAGGCACACATAGAAAGCTCTCCCTCGCCCTCCATTTGGCAAATCTGACCATAATTCTATCCTCCTGATTCCTGCTTACAAGCAAAAACTCAAATAGGAAGTATCAGTGACACACTCAATAAGGGAGTGGGCCTATGAAGCAGATGCTAAGTTACAGGACTGTTTCGCTAGTCAGACTGGAATATGTTCCGGGATTCATTTGGTATTTTACCACATCAGTCACCAGCTTCATTAATAAGTGCATCAATGACATCATCCCCACAGCAACCGTATGTACATATCCCAACCAGAAGCCATGGATTACAGTTGTCATGACGTTGGCCTCTTTGGGTATAGCAAGCCCCATCCCCCTCTCCCTGCCTCCTTCAACTAGGTTGCTGTGGTCAGAGAGGTCGTAAATTCCTGAGAATGGCCACATAGTATAACATTTTCATAGAGAACAAAGCACTTCCTTCCACCTCAAAGAACTTGAGGTACGAACAAATTACATGTTCCGGAGAAAGTATAAAAGATCACTGAAGAATCCAGCTACGAACTGGTCCGTTTGTCACAACTTGGGGAAGCTCATGGGAGACGGTGTGGCCACATTACCATAACGCTGTTTATATAATAGCCTCAGATATGAGGTTTACATCTAATTGTTGTATAAGATGAATGAGTGAGTATGATACTGTTTACACAATTTTACAATGTGATTTTGGACTGTTTAATGAAGGAAAACTAAAAAATGGGATTGGATTTGAACTAAATCAGAGGACCGCCCCTGAGCCCAGTTAGGGTCAGGTGTCCTGGGACAGCCCTTTTTTGCCATTCTGAATAAAACCCAACTTTGAGAAATTATCACCAGACCATGTTTTTCTCCATTAGGGGAGGACAAAAGTTGTGGACCATTGCTGAATCTTTTAACCATACCACGTGGTTAAACTCTTAGACTAGCGATACCGACAGAATAAGAACAAGTCTTTGATATTAATTACTAGTCTGCAGCTAGGAATTCGGGATCATTGAACGTGAAGAACGACAACCGCCGAAACATCCACTATAACGAAACGAATGGATGTCACTCTGAACTATCCACAATAACCATGACAGAGAGAGAGAGACGGACAATTCTACAAAAGAAACAAACTTTTCACCAGCGATCAAGACGACACACTGAGCGTAAATATATATATTGATTGCAATTGTTCCCATATGAGCGTTCATGTGCAAAGGATTAGCATTTCAATTGTTATAATTATCACTCTATAGTGACTTCTCAGTCGACCCACATTTTCCCTTTTGTTTAACAAGCCGCGATGCCGGTTTAGCCCATTAGGGCACATTCCCCTATCATTTCTTGTAACCACATTTACCTTGTTTGACTGTTAGTTTATGCATTTCTGTGAATGACTTAGTTAGTAATAAATAAATGATTTAAGACAATTGATGTATGGATGACTCATAGTGAAGACAGGGTTTGTGCAGATAACTAACAATTTACGACATTTGGAATGAGACTAACTTGAGGTAAAGTAAATAATTCATTAATTCGAAGACTAATTGATCAGATAAAATATATATAAAGTTATTTTAGGAAATGATAACTTTGTCATCTGAATATTTTTCCTTGGTGCCCCGACTTCCTAGTTAATTAAATTTACATGACTAATCAGTTGATCGCGTAATACTAATTACAGAGAATCTTTGATAAAAACTATGTCTTCAATTTAATAATAGTAAAGACATGACACAGGCAACATCCACACTGAGCCAAAGGCTGGAGCTGCTGATGTCAAGGATCGGGACACTAATCCGGACTCCAATAAGAAATCCCTCTACGCCCTCCATCAAACCATCAAACAGGCAAAGTGTCAATACAGGACTAAGATCACCAGCATGTTCTGGACGACTGTGATCACGGTCTCCATAGCCAATGTGAGTAAGACCTTTAAACAAGTTACGATTCACAAGGCCCAAGGCCAGGCGGATTACCAGGACGCATACTGAGAGCATGTGCTAACCAGCTGACAAGTGTCTTCACTGACATTCTCAACCTATCTCTGACCCAGTCTTTATTACCCACTTTTTTTATAGCGTACCACCATAGTCTCTATGCCCAATAATTCCAAAGTAACCTGTCTAAAGGACTATCGTCCCGCAGTACTCACATCTCTAGCCATGAAATGCTTTGAAAGGCTGGTCATGGCTCACATCAACACCATCATCCCATACCCACCCCAATTTGCATACCGCCCCAACAGATCTACAAATGACGGAATCTCTACTGCACTCCACACAGCCCTTTCACACCTGGACAAAAGGAACACCTACGTGAGAATGCTGTTCATTGACTACAGCTCAGCATTCAACACCATAATGCCCTCAAAGCTCATCACTAAGCTAAGGACCCTGGGACTAATCACCTGCCTCTGCAACTGGATCCTGGATTTCCTGACGGGCCAACCCCAGGTGGCAAGGGTAAGCAACAACACATCTGCCACGCTGATACTCAATACGGGGCCTGCTCAGTGGTGCGTGCTTAGTCCCCTCCTGTACTCCATGTTCACCCACGACTGCGTGGCAGCGCACAACTCTAACCACATTAAGTTTGCCGAGGACACGACAGCGGTAGGTCAGAGACCTGGCAATGTGGTGCCAGGACAACAACCTCTCCTTCAACGTCAGCAAGAAAAAGGAGCTGATCGTGGACTACAGGAAAAGGAGTGCCAAGCACGCCCCCATTTGAGGACACCAAGGAACTTGAAACTCCTGACCCGGTGTAATGGAGCAGGTCACGAGTTTCAAGTTTCTTGGTGTCCTCATCACTAAGGACCTATCATGGTCAAAACAAACCAACACAGTTGTGAAGAGGGCATGACAGCGCCTCTTTCCCTTCAAAATAATTAAAAGATTTGTCATGGACTCTCAGATCCTCAAAACGTTCTACAGCTGCACCATTGAGAGCATCTTGACTGGCTGCATCACCGCTTGGCATGGCAACTGCTTGGCATCCGACCGTAAGGCGCTACAGAGGGTAGGGTGTATGGCGAGCTCCCTGTCATCTAGGAACTACACCAGGCTGTTTCAGAGGAAGGCCCTAAGAATTGTCAGACTCCAATCACCCAAGTCATAGACTGTTCTCTTTCTGCTAAAACATGACAATCCGTACCGGAGCGCCAAGTCTGGGACCAAAATGCTCCTGAACAGCTTCGACCCCAAACCATAAGACTGCAGAACAGTTAATCAAAGGGCTACCAAGACTATTTGCATTGACACCTTTTTTTGTTGCACTGGCTCGATGCACACTCACTGGCTCGATGCACACTCACTGGCTCGATGCACACTCACTGGCTCGATGCACACTCACTGGCTCGATGCACACTCACTGGCTCGATGCACACTCACTGGCTCGATGTAAACTCACTGGACTCTACTCATACTACACTAACACTCCAACACACACACATATTGACACAACACACACATTCTTTCACACTTCACATATGCTGTTGCTACTCTGTTTAATATCTATCCTGGTTCCTTAGTCACTTTTAACCCTACCCATATGTAAATATTACCTCAATTACCTCATACCCCTGCACATTGACTCAGTACCGGTACTCCGTGTATATAGCCTCATTATTGTTATTCTATTTTGTTATCATTTCCTTTTTTATTCAGCAAAGTGGGGCGGCAGGTAGCCTAGGTGTTAGAGCGTTGAACCAGTAATCGAAAGGTTGCTAGATCAAATCCTTGAGCTGACAAGGTAAAAATATGTCATTCAGCCCCTGAACAAGGCAGTTTACTCACTGTTCCTAGGCCCTCATTGAAAATAACTGACTTGTCTAGTTAAATAAAGGTTAAATAAAAAATAAAAGTAAGCATTTCACGGTAAAGACACCTGTATTCGGCGCATGTGACAAATAACATTTGAATTGATTTCCCCATGTGCTAGACCACCTGACAAAAGCAAGAGGCAGGCGTCTCTGGTCTCCATATGACACTGGCATGACCCTGACTTTAATATCTAAAGAGTTCACCTGACAAGTATCCCCTGTGAAGCTGGATGTTAAATGATAGTATTAAGATGACAGACACATACGCATGCACACACAGTGGAGGTACAGTAAGTGGGGAACTATTGGCACCTGTCAGAGGGGTTACTTCCTGGGTCACTGTATGTTCTAAAGGGCAAAGGTTGTGACCCCTTGACCTGTAGTTGTTGTAGAGGTCAGACACGCACGGGTGAAGTGGGATACAGACTTGACTGACCTATACTCCACCGCCTCTCACTCACAAGTATGAGCACACACACATGAAGGAACACAGACACACATCTGTAAAAGCTGTCTTGCAGTGTTATAGAGTAATTATCTTACTCTACGTGACCAGGCCTTTAAAACATAGCCTTTTGCATCACCCCCGTCTATTAAAAGGAATGTCTCAAAGGGTAGCAATGGCAAAACACATAGTTACTTCACTTTAAGTATATGAAGTATAATGAAAAAGTATTCTCTCTCCAAGAGCCCTGCCAAGTAAAATAACTAGAACCAAATTCTTGACATTGATAAATTGTCCAAGTTCTACAGGGCTCAAAACTTTCCCTGGTGGTCCAAATCAGCATAATCATTTTCCAACACTCTAACTATCAAAATGTATGGACTAGCCTAATCAGCCAATATGGTGGATACATTTCAACCCAATTGTTGGAAGGTGGATGTGTTGTTCCCAAGTGGCCATGTTAAGAGTGTTGGAGAATGTCTGTGCTGAGATGCTGACTAGTACCCTTTTCACATTATCGTACCAGTCCAAACTCTACTAGTATGTATTGGTTTAACTCGGCATGGCTTGGCTGTGAAAAGGACATCGGACTACTAGAACAGGGTTGGAGAGGGTATAGAAACTAAAGATGGCAGTCAGAGTCAACCGTAGTGAAGTACCCAATGGGATCTCCCACCATGCACTTAATCTGCCAGCTCTAATCTGTTCAACGACAGCAACTGCTGCTGAATTGTGTACTTGCTGTCAAGAAGCTATTAAAAGTTTTGATAATGTGCTAAATTAACTAGGCTTAATTTGTTAGGCTGGGGCTGTGAGAGCTCGATATCAAGCATAATTCTCTCACTAAATATCCAGATTTAGGATAACCCCTTTAGGGTGTTTGACCTTATGTTATCTGAATTACAATGGACATAACACTGGGGTGAATCCTGGAGAACTGGGAACAATATGTTTACACACAGAAACATGTCGTACTGGACAGTGTGTTAGGCCCCATGTCCTGACTCCTGCCCCAGTGTAAGAGCCCCCTCTCATGTAAAAAAAAAAACCCTCCACCTTCAACATCCAACCAGGGGAAAAGAAATGCTTGATGGCCATCTCAATGTAAAAAACAACAACATTTCAGTACAGTTGAACTTCACTCATGCATCCCAGTGGCATCTGGAATATGAGGTGTGAAAACACAGTAATAACTTGCAGAGTAACAGCGTGCTAATTTAGCAATCTCTCCGCTCCTCACTTTCCAATAACTTGGAAGTAGGGCGCTGTATGTATCTGCCCGGGAACATTTTTAATTTCCATAAGCAGCAATAACTGCCTCGGCTGGTGTAGTTATCACATCAAACTCCGTCCCACTTTGTATCTCTGCCTTCATCTCTAATAATACTGCTCTTCAAAAGAGTGCTCTTCCCCTCTATGCTTCTCTCTCTCTCCCCCTCTCTCCAAACACGGACCCACACCTCGTGTTCAGGAAGTGAAATGCCATCAGATGGCCTGGTGCCACACAGTAGACAGGCTGCAACTTCCCCTCGATTGCCTCCTACACCCCAATGACACAGAGGTGGCACCCCGCATGCACTCGGGACGGTGGCGAGCTCTGGTTACCATGGGGACCGCTGCATCGCCACATGCCTGTACGATGGGGGCGGTTATATCTCTTAACTTTTGCCACACACGGAGGCTCTATGACTGTAGACTATTGCCACTATGATCACTATTTACAGACGTAGTGAGCATAGCCTTGCTATTGAGGCAGGCCTAACTCTCAAGAGAAGGATATATGTACACTGCCAACAAAATTAGGTGGAAACTGAGCTGCACTTCCTTACCTACTGTCAAAAGTATGACCATATTAGGGACACATATTTCCCACAGATCCACAAAGAATTTGAAAACAAATCAAACATTGATAAACTCCCATATCTGTTAGGTGAAATACCACAGTGTGCAATCACAGCAGCAAGCTTTGTGACCCTTGTTCCTTGGGTTTTGTTCTAGCTGAAATGTTATCAAGAAACATTTCAGATCAGTATGTCAGTATCTTAGACTACCTGTCTCTAATCATGTATCAGAATGCCCAGAGGGACACAATATTGGATTTGACAGGAAGCCAACATTCCACACACAATGCTCCAGTCGGTCCTTCACTAGGGCCCTTAATAATCTACCCAGCATGTGTTTATCAGTGTTGGACCAGGAGTCGGTTGTGTGTGTGTGTGTGTGTGTGTGTGTGTGTGTGTGTGTGTGTGTGTGTGTGTGTGTGTGTGTGTGTGTGTGTGTGTGTGTGTGTGTGTGTGTGTGTGTGTGTGTGTGTGTGTGTGTGTGTGTGTGTGTGTGTGTGTGTGTGTGTGTGTGTGTGTGTGTGTGTGTGTGTGTGTGTGTGTGTGTGTGTGTGTGGTGGGGATATAGGCAGACTGAAGCCTGCCAGCCTGTTTGGGCGCCGAGTGATCCGAGGGGATGGGCATATAGACAGCAGTGGGCGACGGGCAACCACACACACACACAAACACACTCTCCTGGGCCCCATTGTGTCTAATACACTCAGCATAATCTCACCTGTTGGGAACGTTTGCCATTGTGTTAATTACACACCACCGGGAGCCCTCATTAACACACACACCAGTGACCGAGTGCCAATGACCAGTCTGGTGTAGAGAAGAGTAGGCAGGCCCAGTATTAGACAACAGTGGGTAACGATGTCTTGAGAGAGAGCGAGTGAAAGAGAGAGAGAGCAAATGAGAGCGAAAGAGTGAGAGAGAGCGAGAGAAGGAGACAGAGTGGGAGGGAGAGAGAGAGAGCACGAGTGAGCTAGAGTAAGAGAGTGAGATATACAAAAAAATATATACTTGATTCAGTTATATAACACATTGCCCTTTTCTGGTTGAGAGGTCTGGGGTCCCCTCAACAACCAGGAATGAACAAAATGGGACAAATACCAAATTGAGACCCTGCATGCAGAATTCTACAAAAAAATATCCTCTGTGTACAACATAAAACACCAAATAATGCATGCAGAGCAGAATCAGGCCGATACCCTCTAATTATCAAAATCCAGAAAAGAACCGTTACATTCTACAAGAAAGCAATTGCCAAACCTTCCATAACAAAGCCATCACCTACAGAGAGATGAACCTGGAGAATAGTCCCCTAAGCAAGCTGGTCCTGGGGCTCTGTTCACAAACAAACACACCCCATGGAGCCCAGAACAGCAACACATTTAGACCCAACCAAATCATGAGAAAACTAAAAGATAATTACTTGACACATTGGATAAGAATTAACAAAACACTGAGCAAACTCGAATGCTATTTGGCCCTAACACAGAGAGTACACAGTGGCAGAATACCTGACCACTGTGACTGACCCAAACTTAAGGAAAGCTTTGACGATATACAGACTCAGTGAGCATTGCCTTGCTATTGAGAAAACCTGCCTTCTCTGTCTGCCTACGGCGGGCTATGTGCACTCTGCCCACAAAATTAGGTGGAAACTGAGCTGCACTTCCTAACCTCCTGCCAAATGTATAACCATATTAGAGACACATATTTCCCTCAGATTACACATACCCACAAAGAATTAGAAAACAAACCCAATTTTGATAAACTCCCATATCTGTTAGGTGAAATACCACTGTGTGCCATCACAGCAGCAAGATTTGTGACCTGTTGCCACAAAGGGCAACCAGTGAAGAACAAACACTATTGTAAATACAAACCATATTTATGTTTATTAATTTTGTATTTGAACTATTTGCAAATAATATGACTATTCAAATTTCTTTAATATTTTGGAACTTTTGTGAGTCTAATGATTACTGTTTAAAAAAAATCTATTTCACTTGCTTTGGCAATGTAAACGTATGTTTCCCATGCCAATAAAGCCCTTCAGTTGAATTGAATTGAGAAAGAGAGGGGTCATTACAGATCTGCCCCAGCCCCGGATTGTAAGTCTTTAATGAACACGAGCCTGCCGACTTGCAGAGGGGGGTTAAAGGTCTCGCCTGCAGTATATGCCCTGCTTAGTCATCCGCTACGGCGTTAGCTCATCACCGTTTGGCACATCCCCATGCTCACGCCACCGATATAGCGCCTGGCTACTGCCAATACTGTAAGGCGAGCTGAAACCCTGAACACAAAACAATTAACCCCAGAGCATTAAAACAGCCCTCTCTCCTGCTGCCAGCCTGGCTATCAGCTCTCATTTCTGTCTTTTATCCACCTAAGCCATTAAAACTCTGGGAGCAAGCAGCTGGGAGCCTCTTTCTTTTTCAGTTTCCTCAAAATGCAGCCAGAAACTGGAAACTGGTGTTATGGAGCACCACAAAGGCGTTGTTGTTGGCCAGTTATCTTTCGGCCCTGGTGTCCAGTCCGCTTCTCATGGGCAGCATGTCAGAAACAGAGAAATGGTCTGCCAGGTGAGCATCACTGGGGAGCGGGGCACTTCCAATCGTCGATGATGGATACGGCCTTGGCAGGAGGTGTAAAAGATGCATGGTGTTTCCCTGGGTTACATTTCTCCTGATCGATCGGATTGTTAGGTAAGGGATGGGAGTGGATAGGCCCACTGTTGATGGTGTGTACCCTTGGCATGTGTGTGCGTGTGTGTGTATATATATGTGTGTTTGTTTGCGAATGTGTGTACCTTCTCTCTCTAATTGAGTCTGTCGTGATCTGTGGGTTGACTTCACCTGGGTGACCTTTGCACAGTGGGGTCAATACTTGTAGAGAATGGAGGAGAAGCCTGGATAATGATACTGCTCTGCAAGAGTCAAACAATAATATAGACCAGTGTTACCAAATAAAATGTTATGAGTCACATGCTTCGTAAACAACAGGTGTAAACTAACAGTGAAATGCTTTCTTACGGGCCTTCCCAACAATGTAGAGAGAGAAAATAGAGAAATAATAGAAAAGTATTAACAGGTAATAATAAAAGACAGCAAACACAACATATAGCATTGATTCTTCCATCCCAGAGTCAACACAAACTCTGGTGACTAAAGCTACATACTGTACTGCCTGGACCGACACTCAATAACAGCTGACAAGTTGATGTGGATGATACTCAATTCAAGCCAGGAGAATAGTGCTGCTCTACAGCTTCATTTCCACTGCAAGACAATGACAACTATATGGTATACAGTGAAAGGTAAAAGATAACCATTGAAATTCAGCCAGCTAACATGTATATTTCAATACCACAGAACACCGATGAAAAATGTAATACTTCTCCATCTTGGTTTGGAGATGAAATATTCATTCAGTGGTTTTCTGAGAAGTGTGATTAAAATTAAATCAAGGCATATCAGTGGTGGGAGGCTAATTTCTCTGAACACGGTGGTGTCAGAGGCCTGTTTTTCTTCTCAGGGATGCCTTTGGCCTCCGAAAGGTTAATAAGCCGATTCACCTTAAACCAGGAGGAGAGCGGAAGAGTGCAATCCATACCTTTAATGCGAATTCAAACAGCAGTCAAACGAACATTCTACGAAAGGGTTGTTTGGACTCTGGTCATAAAACCTACTTAGCAGTCTCAAACCACAGGCTGAGCAGCGTAAGATGGAATCACATTCAATTGAACATTACCACATGGGGGAAGGGTGTCGTCAGTGATTCAGCTAAGGCTGCAGGTATTGATTAGCTGAGGGACAGCAGTGATGGACCCCCCCCCCCACCCGCAGGCAGCCTGCATCGCCGAGGGATTTACCAACACCCACCACAGCAGACGAGCTGGGAAAAGTTGGGCGGCGGTTGGTGGAAGTGTGCAGCGGCATCTGTGAGGAAATGGCTTCACAGCAGGTCCAAGTGAGGGAGGCCTTGCCCTGATCCCCGGTGATTGTTTACAGTGCCGAAGATTGGGCCAAAGTCAAACAGGCCCAAAACACTGTGTCTTCATTCATCACTCGATGACTTATGAGCTATACCCCCATTATACTGTACATGCAAAGACTCTAATAAAATATGGCCGGAAACAAGGAGAAAGGGGAAAAAAAGTACCAATCTATACACTTTCTGAGACGATGCTACCTTCAGGGCTATGGTGCCGTACAATATTACAAAACACACATCACAACTTGTTTTAACTTCTCCACTTCCCCCTTCATCTTACACCATGAAAATGCGGCCACCATCTACAAGTGGCTGAAGATCAAGGAAAGTGCAATATTTAAAAAAGAAACGCCAGTCAAAGAAAAATGGAAGTTACTGGGCTGTCAGAATGCTTTGGGCACCTATTGGGGTGAAAAGTTGAAAAAGAAAAGAAAATGCCACCGCTTTAAAAAGTATCTCTATTTTCTGTTAGTGAGTCCATCCCTCCACCACCGGCATGGAGGAAATTCAGAAGAGATGGATCAGGTGGAAGGAAAAATAACTCTCCCAAGCATTCAGACGAGAGTGATTGAAATGGCTGTGGCATGTGGAGGGAGGGAGGGATCCCAGCCATCAGTGTAGCGACCTGTGCTCCCAGAAGTGAACCTGTTAAAGTGTAGTGGAGAGGACATGCACATCCCTTGGCAAGCTGCCCAGTCTTCCGGACATTGAGGGTACAGGTTCTGTCATACTCAAAACAACCTCGCCAGTCTCGCTCCACAGCCACTCTGTGCAGCTCTCTCCATCACACTGCATCCATCCCTCTGTCTCTCTCTTGCTTTCATTCCAACTCTCCATTTCTTTGTCTCTCTCTCTCTTTCTCCATCGCTCTCGTACTCTAACTCACTCAGTCTTTTCTTTCCATTTCCTTCTCTTCAATTCTAACACAATTCTTTCCTTCTCTATCCTCTAAGCGTGGTTGTCTTTTGGTAACATAATCTCCAATTAAAGAAATACAGCAGCCATATCTTACAAATCCCTCCCTCTCTTCTCTCTCTTCTCTCCTCCTTTGCTCAGGAGAGGAGGCACTTTCCACCTGTAAAGCCATTCGCCATGGGCTGGGAGAAGTCAACATAGGCAGAATATAAACTAAGTGTCGCTGACCGACACTTAGGCAGGAGACACATTTCTCCTATTGTCACCTCAACCCACTCCTCCCTGGCCTTTCTCCCCTTACCTATCCAGGAAGATTGGTTTCTTGTGGGCCCAAACAAATTCCACACGAGATCCCCAAAGACAAATTAAACATGATAATATGTCACAATCTCGAGGCCTGAAGTGCACGGGGAAAGGGTATGATGGTGTGAAGCCGTGGTCTCTATGCACCTTCATGATTTGTATGGAAATTAGAGTCAACCTGCAAGGTGGATCTAATACACCTTGGACCAGGGAAAAGTGTCCAAATTGACTAAGATGGTGCCAACAGACGGCGCTTTCCCTCAAGCTCCTCCAAAACATAGCAGGTTTCTACGTGGTTGTTTTTTCTAGTGTTTTTCTATGGTTTTCTTACTCAGTTTGTTTTGTGCATTACTTCATACACCCGGGTAGAACTACTGGAATATGAAATGGTGGGTACTCACTGTCCACCCGACCTTCCCGAATTCCCAGAGATGGCGGAACTATGATCTAGCTCAGGGTCCTCAGAACCTCAAGGGGTGCACGTTTTGGTTGTTACCCTAGCACTACAGTCGTGGCCAAAAGTTTTGAGAATGACACAAATATACATTTTCAAAGTCTGTTGCATCAGTTTGTATGATGGCAATTTGCATATACTTCAGAATGTTTGAAGAGTGATCAGATTAATTGCAATTAATGGCCAAGTCCCTCTTTGTCATGCAAATGAACTGAAACCCCAAAAAAACATTTCCACTGAATTTCAGCCCTGCCACAAAAGGACCAACTGACATCATGTCAGTGATTCTCTCATTAACACAGGTGTGAGTGTTGACGAGGACAAGGCTGGAGATCACTCTGTCATGCTGATTGAGTTTGAAAAACAGACTGGAAGCTTCAAAAGGAGGGTGGTGCTTGGAATCATTGTTCTTCCTCTGCAAGGAAACATATGCCGTCATCATTGCTTTGCACAAAAAGGGCCTCACAGGCAAGGATATTGCTGCCAGTAAGATTGCACCAAAATCAACCATTTATCGGATCATCAAGAACTTCAAGGGGAGTGGTTCAATTGTTGTTAAGAAGGCTTTAGGGCGCCCAAGAAAGACCAGCAAGCGCCAGGACCATCTCCTAAAGTAGATTCAGCTGTGGGATTGGGGCACCACCAGTAAAGAACTTGCTCAGGAATGGCAGCAGGCAGGTGTGAGTGAATCTGTACGCACAGTGAGGCAAAGACTTTTGGAGGATGGCCTGGTGTCAGGAAGGACAGCAAAGAAGCCACGTCTCTCCAGGAAAAACATCAGGGACAGACTGATATTCTGCAAAAGTTCAGGGCTTAGACTGCTGAGGACTGGGGTAAAGTCATTTTCTCTGACGAATCCCCTTTCCGATTGTTTGGGGCATCAGGAAAAAAGCTTGTCCGGAGAAGACCAGGTGAGCGCTACCATCAGTTCTGTGTCATACCAACAGTAAAGCATCCTGAGGCCATTCATGTGTGGTGTTGCTTCTCAGCCAAGGGAGTGGGCTCTCTCACAATTTTGCTTAAGAACACAGCCATGAATAAAGAATGGTACCAACACACCCTCCGAGAGCAACTTCACCCAACCATCCAGGAACAGTTTGGTGACAAACAATGCCTTTTACAGCATGATGGAGGACCTTGCCATAAGGCAAATGTGATAACTAAGTGGCTCGGGGAACAAAACATTGATATTTTGGGTCCATGGCCAGGAAACGCCCCAGAACTTAATCCCACTGAGAACTTGTGGTCAATCCTCAAGAGGTGGGTGGACAAACAAAAACCCACATATTCTGACAAACTCCAAGCATTGATTATGCAAGAATGGGCTGCCATCAGTCAGGATGTGACCCAGAAGTTAATTGACAGCATGCCAGGGTGGATTGCAGAGGTCTTGAAAAAGAAGGGTCAACACTGCAAATATTGACACTTTGCATCAACTTCATGTAATTGTCAATAAAAGCCTTTGACACTTATGAAATGCTTGTAATTATACTTCAGTATTCCATAGTAACATCTGACAAAAATATCTAAAGACACACACGCAGCAAACTTTGTGAAAATGTATATTTGTGTCATTCTCAAAACCTTTGTCCACAGCTGTACACAGATTATACAAATAATCAACTAATCATCAAGCTTTGATAATTTGAAATCAGCTGTGTAGTGTCATATTGGGGTCCCAAGGACCAAGCTTGGGAAATGCTGCTCTAGCTTCTTCGATGAGGCGCCGGGTTACCCGGGAGCCCTACCAGAGTAGGAAACTAAGAAGCCGACGCAGACGTAGGGGGTCGAACTGTCCTCCATTACCGAACATACTACAAGCCAATGTTCAATAATTAGTGAATAAACAAACTCAGAGTGAGGATCTCCTTCCAGAGGGACATAAAATTCTGCAAAATAATCTGTTATTTTCTGAGACCTGGCATTCCTCTGACATCCAAATGGTTATATATAAGCAGCAGATTTTACAGTTCATCGAGCGAAGAGGAATAGAGCTCTCTCTGGCAAGAAGACATGCGGAGGGCTCTGCTTTATCACCAATAAAAAGTGGTGCGACAGGGGATGCGTACAGGAACTTGAGAGCTTGTGCTCTACTGACTTGGAATACTACCCGGAGGCAGTGTTCATTGTCGTGGGGAACTTTAAAAGTCATTTGAGAACCATGCTCCCCAATTACTATCAACACATTGACTGTCCAACTCCCTGAGATTCTACACTGGACCACTGCTACATGCCTTTTCGACAAGGGTATAAGGCCAACTCCCATCCTCCTTTCGGGCAAATCTGACCATAAGTCCATTTTGATTCTTCCCGCTTTCAAACAAAGACTCAAGAGGGAAGTTCCAGTTGTCAGGTCTGTACAACGCTGTTCTGACTAATCAGAATCCATGCTCGAAGATTGTTTTGATCACGTGGACTAGAATATGTTCCGGGTCGCCTCTGGGGATAGCATCAATGAATATGCTGACTCAGTCACCGGATTCATACAAAAATGAATAGATGTGATAGTGATGGTGTCTTTCAAAACTTACCAGAATCAAAAAAATGTGGATTGATGGCAGCCTTGTCAGGAAACTGAAGGGGAGGGACGCTGCTAATAAACACGGCAAGGTGACCGGGGACAATTGTATGATTAAACAGACCAAATGCGACATAGATTGATCAAGATAGTGAGACACAAGTATAGGGACAAAGTGGAGGCATATGTGGCAGGAGCTTCTAACAATCAGGGATTACAAAAAAGCCAGTCACGACGTCGATACCAACACGGCCCTACCGGTCGAGCGAAACACCTATTTATCATGCTTTAAGCAAAACAACTCTGAGCTGCCAAGAAGAGCCCCTGAGGACAATGAGGGTTACCTACTTACGGTTTCCATGAGATGCATGTAAGTCATTTAAATGTGTTAACACTCGCAAGGCTACCGGCCCAGAAGGCATCCCTAGACACACCCTCAGAGCATGTGCAGACAGCAAGCTGTTGTGTTCTCTGATACTTTGAAAATCTGTCTAGCTCAAGCCAATAACCACCCCTGGTTCAAGATTTCCACTCATCCCCATGCCCAAGAAAGGGGAAATAACTGAACTGAATGACTACTGACCCATAGCACTCACTTCAGTCACCATGAAGTGCTTCGAGAGGCTAGTCAAAGACTACATCACCTCCTCCCTCCTCGACCCTCATATTCGCCTACCGCCCCGACTGATCCACGGAGGATGCAATCGCCATAGCTCTCCACACTCCCCTCACCCAACTGGACAAGAGGAATGCATGTGAGGATGCTGTTCATTGACGACAGCCTCGGCCTCCAAGAACATAGTGCCCTCTAAGTTCACCACAAAGCTCACAGCCCTGGGACTGAACTCCTCCCTATGTAACTGGGTCCTGGTAGGCAACATTACTTCCTCCACACTGATCCTCAACAAGCGGGCACCACAAGGGTGCGTCTTCAGTCCCCTCCTGTACTTCCACGACTAAGGCCTCACACAATTCCAACTCAATCATCAAGTTTGCTGACGACACAACAACTGCTTACCAACGGTGATATGGCCTAGAATGAGGAGGTAGGCACTAACACTTTGGTGCCAGGTAAACAACCTCTCCTTCAATGTCAGCAAAACAAAGGAGCTGATTATGGACTTCAGGAGGAACCCGGCTGGGCACACCCCCATGCTCATTAAGAGGGCCACTGTGGAGAAATGTCAAGTTACTCTGCATACACATCTCTGAGGAGCTGAAATGGTCAAACCAAATAGTCAGACACCGTGGTGAAAAAAGCACAACGACAACTCTTTAACCTCAAGAGGGTGAAGAAAATTGTC